>NW_013952618.1:226330-239439 GCF_001266775.1 Austrofundulus limnaeus
TAATATATATATGCATCTTTATACTAGGCTACATATGTCTGCTGTGTCCTGCTGCAGTGTGACATGATTTGTTTGTGTACAAACTAATACAGTATCATAATTTTATGTATTTATACGTCTCATTCAACCACAATTAAATTCACTCTATCTAGGAGGCACAGTTTATATGGATAGTATTTATTTTTTACCAGCTGGGATGAAAACAAGCAAAAATGAAATAAAAGTAATGACTTTTCTACTTCTTGTCTTTTTTTAAAAATGTAAGAAGTAAAAAGTACAGATAACTGTGTGAAAATGTAAGAAGTAGACGTAAAAAGTAGGCTGAAAAATAATTACTCAAATAAAGTAAAGATACCCAAAAATTCTACTCAAGTACAGTAACAAAGTATTTGTACTTAGTTACTTTACAACTCTGCATGTGACACTAATAAACTCTGTATTTTAATTTAAAGATGCATGAGGTCAAATCAATGCCTTCGTTTGAATTTTCCCATGTCTGAAGTGGTTCTGTGTGCAGTGAAGAGAAAGTTTCCTTCATTTCCATGTTCTGGTGGTTTCATGTATCCAATCTGTTCCTTCTTACAGCGGAGCTGCCGTACCTGAAGTGCCCACTGCACACTGTGCTGAAGCTGACGCCTGTGGCCTACGGTAGGCCTGCTGAGTGTTTAATGTGCAAAATGCATCATCTTCAGCTGAAATAACAAACACAAGCCCCTCGTGTCGCGTGAACGAACGAATCAAACGTGTTCTTTACTTTCAGGATGTAAAGTGGAGTCCATCAGCTTAAATGTGGAGGCTGTTAACACACACCGAGAAAAGCCAGAGGTGGGTATTACACACACACACACACACACACACACACACACACACTATCTGCGTTGTGTCAGGTGGTATAAGTAGTGTTTTCTGTTCACTGCAGGATTTAAACATCTTACAGGTTATTCTGAATGATTTTTAAAGCACAGTTTAAAGTTTTTTACTTTATTTTTTTCAGATTATGAGTGGGTCACAATTGAACAAAAACAAAACTTGTTACATTTATGGCTTTAAATCTTCAGGTCCACTCACTCTCAAACTGCAGTTTGTTGCTGCAAAAACTGCTGTGTACAAAAACACTAACCGGACACTTTTAGGAACACTTCTTAAATCACTTTTTAAGACAAATACTAATCAGTCAGTCACACGACAACCACTCAGTGCCTTTAGACATGTAGACGGGGTGAAGATGACTACTGAGGTTCAAACTAAGTATTGTGAGTGTTTTAAAAACTGCTGATCGACTGGGAGTTTTACACACAACCATCTTTAAGGCTTAAAGAGAATGGTCCAAAGAAAAAAGCAGAGCAACGTTTATGTGATTAAAAAAAATAATTTTTTATATTTGTTTTTATTCCTTTATTTAACCAGGAAAGTCCCATTATGATTAAAAACCTCTTTTTCAAGGCAGTCCTGACCTACGACGGAGTATTAGGGCCACACAACGAGATTTTTTTTTTTTTARATTACGAGAATAAAGTCATAATATTACGACATTAAAGTTATAATATTACTAGTTTAACCTTTAAACTTAACCTCTTTTCTGAGGTGTGTCTCAGATCAACTCGTTTTGATGCTGTCTCTTTAAAGGGATCCCTGATTAGTTGTAACAAAAGACTTTATTTGATAAACATTTATTTTAACTGTAAAATAAAGAGTGTAAAAAGAGTGTAGGCTGTTTGGTTTTGTAAATTTTTTAAAATATATTTTAACACGGATGGAGCCATTTTTACACGCAAAGCATTCTGGGTAAATGATGACGTGGATAGGTCATCAGTGCGAGGCTGCTAACGAGCTATATCCACCCTGATGGTTAATCTTGGACAATATCTGATGATCGACTCTTTTAAATGAAACCAGAGAGTGTTGACAGAGAGGAGAAGGTAGAAATGACTCAGCCTGGAACTGAAAATATAGATGGAGGACAACAGAGCTGCTTCATGGAAGAAGAACCTCAGCTTAGCCTGTTAGCCCTCACGCTATATTGCCTTATATGTATTAGCTTGGCGCTAGTGCGACAAACAAGCTAAACTGAGGTCCTCCATCCATATTTTCAGTTGCAGACTGAGTCATTTCTACCTTCTCCTCTCTGTCATGTGGATGGAGGACCTCAGTGACGAGAGGAGAATGTGTAGCGCTGAGCTAATGCATATACTGTATATGGTGATAGCATCGGGGCTAAAGCTAAAAGGCTAAGCTGGGGTTCTTCTTCCATGAAGCAGCTCTGTTGTCCTCCATCTATATTTTCAGTTGCAGACTGAGTCATTTCTACCTTCTCCTCTCTGTCAACGCTCTCTGGTTTCATTTAAAAAAGTCGCTCATCAGATATTGTCCAAGATTAACCTTCAGGGTGGATATAGCTCGCTCACACCGAGGACCTATGCACGTCATCATTTACCCAGAATGCTTTGCATGTAAATAAAATGGCCCCGTCCGTGTAACATATTGTTAAACTTTTAATTTAAAACTTATAAAAACTAAACATCCTACAGTATTTTTACAGTCTTTATTTTACAGTTAAAGTATGTTTATCATATAAAGTCTAATGTTACAACTAATCGGGGATCCCTTTAAATCCAAACGAGACGCTTCATCCAGCTTCCAGAGTGGTCCATTCTAGTTTGATAGAGGGGTTTATGACTATATAGCAGCGCAGAAACATTTTTGTTTATAATAAAATGTGTCAACAACAGAAGACCTGTCCATCCAGCCTTGTTGGAGCCAGAGGAGAATGAAGTCCACCAAATTGTAGTTGGTACACCCCATCTTATTTGGTCTTTTCAACACCAATACTGCTGTAATAGTTCAGAAAACGTGATAGAAAACAGAGAAAATTAGAGAGTCATGTACACAACAAAGTGTATTTAATGGTTAAAAAGTAGATTTTAGCGTGATATGTCTCCTTTAAAATGTTGTGTTTACATTGGAGATGCTTTTATTTGCTTTTTACTAATTAAAGTCTGTTTAAAAAATGTACTTCAGGTACACTCTGCAAGAATAAACTTTTTTTTCCCCAACATTTCAAGATGCTGTTGACGGATTAAAAAAAAAAAAACCTCACCATGTGAAAAACAAACTTTAATAAACTGTAAAAGTTTTTGTTTTCCAGGTTCCAAACTTCAGCGGCTCTCTTGTTTCCTCTCGTGTTTTGATTCCTGGTGCTCTCTCTGTTTTTCGTTGAACAGAACGTAGAAGTGACTCGGCTGTCAGAGGAGGCTTTGATTACTGTGCCAGCTCACCAGTGAGGCAGTTAGACCCTCCCCCTCACCCCCCCTCCATCCTTCCATCCCTCCATCTTTTGTCCTTCGTTACGCACAGTGTTCTCTGAGTGAACCTGTCTCCACTGCTCTTTCTGTTTTCTTACATTCATATGTAAAGGTGTGATTTTAGTGTTAATAATCGACTGGAATCCAGTTTTTGATTTTTTTTTTTTTTCGATTGTAAATCTGGTCACGCACAATCTTCTGTTTTTGGGGAATGAATGAGAAGCAGAACGGAGGGTGGTTGTGAAGCGACGCTGCACTCCTGACAGCACCAGCACCTTTTTCTGTGGAAGCTTAAACCGCACAGTTTATTTTTCTCTCTGATCTCATTCTGTGGAACTGATTATTTATTCATTTTACCAGTGTCCGTTTTAAATTGTTTGATTATTCTGTGGTTTTAAATCACTACGAAACGGTAAAGTTGTGCTTAAAAATCAACTCTTTAGTTTCTTAGGATGTGTAACACTATGAAATGACAATCCTGGAGGCACCGATTTACTGTACTGATGTAACGACTGATTTWAAATTTAATGATCAGAAGTCAGAGCAGCACGTTTCTGTTCACTGGTTTTAAATAAACTCCACTCAACCATTTCATAAACACTCTTTTTGTGTTTCATTTTTAGAAAGTTTGGCATGAGAGCAGCTTCACATAAAACACTGAAAACAAACCTGTGGAGATGAGAAAAGATCATATTTGTACTTTAATTTCCAGCATGGTCCTTCCTGTTTCTCCTGCTGTCAGGCTGAAGACTCATTCCTCTGAGCTGAACCCCCAGAGTTCATCAGCCCAAACAAACCCTCACAGTGTCGAACACGGACTCCTGTCTGCTCCAAGTCTACAGCTGTGAGCTGGCTTTAGTCTTGGCACTTCATCTAAATAAGGCAATAAATACAAAAGCACAAGCAGCATCAAAAAAATGGATATTAAAGGGGACATATTGGTGACATTTTCTTAACTATTACATCAGAGTATTCGCGATGGAAACTCTAAATAAGGTACGAAATTAAACTACAAGTTGGTGGTCTTCATTCTCCCCTGGCTCTTGCTCCAACATGTAAGTCTGGATGGACAGGTCTTCTGTTGTTGACATCTTTTATTTTGTAAATAAAACAGTTCTGCACAGCTAGCTAACCATAAGTCCCTCTATGAAACTAGAATAAACTGGTCTGAAGCTGGAGTGGGGGCGGAGTCTGAAGCGTGTCATTTGGATTTAAAGAGACAGCCTCAAAACGAGTTGATCTGACATACTGTACCTCAGAAGAGGGGCTTGTGGAGTTACAATAAGGGAGAATTCAGACCAAAGCATTGCTTTTCCACTTTATACAGACCCCAACTGACTGATTTAAATGTGAAAAAGGATTTAAAAGCAGGATATGTTCAATTTAAACTTCTTTTGGCAATGAAAAAATACAAAAAGGTGAGTCTACCAGTTACATTTTAGCTGAAAGGTAAAAAAAAAAAAAAAGCCAAACAGGAGTTGCACTGACCATCAGTGTTTCTTCAGCTGATGTTTACCAGTAGATGCAGGTCAGATGCAGGGCTTTGACTTCATGTTACCAAACCGTCTGACCCAGCTCCGCTCCTCCTTGCAGAACGTGGACATCCACCGTACGACGGAGGACGCCCTGCAGACCGTCCCCCCTCACCTCTGATGCCTGCGCTGGAACCCAGTGGTGACCTCTCCTCTTCATCCTGTCTCCTGGATGGACTCGCTGCCACACAGACCTGTGTGGACGGACTTTCAGAGCGTTTAACCACGACGTCTGCGTCTGAAATCCACTTTATCTCCAAACTTTCTCCCTGCCCAGAGGTGGTGGAGGAGCAGAGACCGGTCCGATCGATGCCGCGCTTTCAGATGGCTCTGTCATGTTTTCAAGTGTTAACCGTGTGGTTTCAACCCAATGTTTGTGTTTTTCTGCTGCATGTTTGACATGATAGCGTTACATGTGCAACCATTATTTTCATGTGAAGTTGTCTTCAGTGATGATGTGCAATCTGTGGGTTTTGAACCTACTCTGAACACAAAGCTCTTATTGTACCTGTGTGCCGAGTGAATGGATGGGTGAAGGGATTTTTCCTGGTTAATATCACGTTCAGCTGGGTGATTATAGCTTTAGCTGCTGACTGTAGTGGATTGTATATAAAATGTAATGTTTCAGCTGTTACAAAGCCAAACACAAATCAGCTTATGATAAACAATTAGTGGAGCAGAACATCTGAACATTTGAAGTATAAAAAAAATTGTCATCTACAGGTTGGTTGTGTTTGTCTCAACTTGAAAATATACGTTTCAGCTCCACTTTAATAAAGATGTTATTTTTCTAAACCAATCTGGAAAATAACCAATTTTTCAAGGACATGTTTGCAATGGTTTTAAGGTAAGTTTTCAGGATTTATTTTCACAGTACTTGATTGGTTTATAGTAGTCGGGTCCCAAAACATCAAGATGGGATCCTGAAAATATCTCCTGAATTACTTTTTAAAATGACATTTTTTCCTTTACGTAAGTGTGAGGTTAGTGCAATTAAAATAGATGAAAGAAGCATAATAAATATTGTTTATTTGACCAGATACCAATATTTATCAGTCAAAAATAATTGGGGGCCCAGGCCTGCTGTTATTTTGTGGGTCAAAAGCTGACAGGTTTGGGTATCTGGTTTAAAGGATGTTCATAAAAGCTCACATTTTGCCAAACACTTGTCCTATTCAGTTGTTTTCATTTTTGCATAATCAGGTGTTTAAAAACATTTCAGAAAACCATAAATCATATTACGGAAATTTGGAAAAAAGGCATTTGAACTTAAGTTTCCTTGAACATGTGGATGTTAAAGAGCTGCGGCTCAATGATTGATGGACGGGTTTGAAGAAGTATTTTTCTTAAAACTAAAATTTTAAAGTTAGTGCATGACTTTCAACTGGTAAAACCCTTCAGATACATAAAGTCCAGTTTACTGTGACCTTTAAGCTGTGCTTCTATGACGAGGTATATCTACGCTCTAAAGGCTGCATTTTTTTTTTTGTTTTGCCAAAGTACACTATTCCTGACTGAGCTGCACTTTGTTTTAATTTGCATGTTTTACATCATGCATGATGAGATACAAGACATTACAACAAAATGATAGATTTATTAAAATGGCAATTAGCATTTTTAAGCAGATGGGAGCTCAAAACGTTTAAAGAGCCTCAGGAATAAGAGGCACTTTTATAAAACTCTGATGAAACATTTAACAAATCCTCTAAAGCAGTGGTTTTCAAACCTTTTAGCTTCCGGCACACAAAATAACAGTTGCGGGCACTTGTGACCCCAGATATTACTTGTTTATGTTTGCAAACTTAGCTAATAACTCTGTTAAACATGGGAATAATAACAATATAAACAAACCTAATAACTACAATACTAATTTTATTCATTTCTGATAACTTTTTTAATTGCAAGAATGATGAAAACATCCCATTAGCATTTTAGTTTTGAATTTAAATTAATGTCTAGAAATCATCTGGGGACCCTCACTTGATGTTTTGTGACCCACAAAAAGGGTCCCAACCCCAACTTAGGTAACCACTGCTCTAAAGCAGTGTTTCCCAAAGTTGGGGTCGGGACCCATAGTGGGGTCCCGAAACATTAAGATGGGGTCCTGAAAAGATTTTCTGAATTAATTACATTTTTGCCTTAGTTGTTACAAAGGAGTGAGGTTAGTATATTTAAAATGGAGAAATGTAGTATAAAAATATTGTTACTATGCCCATGTTTAGTTGACCTGATACAAATGTTTATCATCCAAAAATAGTTGGGGGCACAGGTCTCTGCTACTGTTTTGTACTATTTTGTGGGTCAAAAGCTGAAAAGTTTGGCAACCACTGCTCTAAAGTATGGATTTTTTTAGAGTGCAATACTTGTAGAAAACCAGCGTTTTTCTTCTAAAATGATTAAACGGTTTGTGAACCAAGTGTTCACACGGTGTTTGAATCACTTCCCCTTCCTCTCATCTGCTATTCAGTGCGACACAAATGCTAAAAACAACTTCCTCAAACAAAAAAAAAAAGATCAGTTTATAGCTACATCACGTACGACACTTGTACAACCCAACACACACACATACAAACAAGTGACTTTATTTCTCTTTCTAATTCTCTGACACGGATTTAGAGACATCTCCATCTGATTGAGATGCCACACAGATCACCTCCTCAGATATTTATGTCCTGAACAGACAAAGTTTGAAACAACAGTGAGGGAACATAGAGTCAAACCTAAACAATAGAAAAACCTGGCCCTTGTATTTGCGGCGGCACGTCCCCCAGCGCCCCCTGTATTCATGGCTATCAACTTGATTAATACTTTAAGGACCCGCCTTTGTTTGGGGATTTGTTCCGAGTGGCTGAAAATGAAACTGGCTACTATTCCATTATATACAGGCATTGATTTCCACGAGTACAGGGAGATACTTGGGACGGGCACAAAGGGCTGTCAAACTGGTCCCATCCCTCTCGCCTCCAAGTCCACCGGGTGTTTTCTCCTCTAGTCCTCTGCGCGCGTGCCGATTGGTCCTCGAGAGCGTCCAAGGGCTGCAGGAGACCCGAGGACGGCGCTGCCATTAGAACTGTGAGGACAGAACGGATGTATTTAAAACAACGCGGTTTGTGTCGCAGCTTGGCGGCGAACGGAAACCGACGTCTTACGTTCTTGAGGAACTCCTCGGCAACGATACGGGCCCTGGCGTTGACGGACAGTTTCATCTCGCTTATCTCCTTGTCGATCTCCTCCATGAAGTGGATGACGAAGTCCACCAGCTTGTGTTTGTACATCTGCTCCGTGTGAAAGTTGGTGATGAGGAAGCTAATATCATAGCCCTGTGCGAACACGAGGGAAACCGGTGTCAGGACGTTCGCCAAAAAAATAAAATACAAATACACAGGTGACTTTATTTCACTTCAACCACCCTGCTCCCCCCACTTTACCTCCACTGGTTTCCTCCTCAGAATGAAGAAGTTCTCCGCTCTCATCATCATGAACCGCATGAATTTGTGGCAAAGGATCTTCTCGATCTCATCAGCCTGTGATCGGTCGGAGCAGAAACCTTTTTAACGTTATTTTAAATGAGAACTTATATATTTATAGGCAGTTCAAGGTGCTTTAAGGACCTGCTTGACAGCGATGCTGACTCTGACGGAGTTGATGGAGCCCTCGATGAGAACCTTTTCCTTCTCGTTGCGGCTGATCACCACAGGCTGGAGCAGCAGCTCCTTACTGCTCCTGTAACAACAAACAGTTTTCAGCCACACTCAGAGCCTTGCCCATGCTTGTGTCATGTTTTTTTTCTTCTTCTAGCCCTCCCATACTTTCTTACACAAGTCGGCACAAGCCCATACTTGTGTGACAGCTGCAGATGATCCACAGAAAAGCTTAAGGGCAGGAGAAATACATAGGAGGAGGAAGGAGAAGAAAGAAAAAAAAAAGATCCAGTGTAGATATAAACATACCGGACCTCCACCTCCGGCTTGTTGTGGCGCTCCACCACCTGAGAGGAGAAGTTCTCCAGGCAGAGGGCCGCCTGCAGGGTGGCCCTCACAGCATTCAAGTAGGGGCGCAGAGTGGCTGTCTGAGGAGGAACAGAGGGAAGATCTGTGATTGTGATGCAACACGTACAGATCAGAGTAAACACAAATAAAAGCAACCAGCTGAGTGAGTCTGACCCCCTGAGGTCAGGTTTGACAGGCGACAAATATGGGCATGGATGCAAACATCAAAAATAATCTGTTTATAAATAATTTTAAACAAGGCAATAATCTGTCATTGAAGCAGTATTAACAATTAGAATTTCATCCACGTGTTGATTTTGGTTTGTATTATTTAATTTAGTTTCCAGCAGTATGAAAGCAGCTCATCCGAGGTTTATTTTTATATTCCTTTCATAAAAATAAAGGTACACTGCGCCTCATTTTAAATATTAAGATGCTTTTCAGTCCAAACGTGTCCGTTTTGAGATAGCCACCTGTGACAATAAAGAAGAAAAGGCCCGAGAGGAAAACCAGCTCAGCTAAAATCAGACTAGTCTCTGCATTATACCGAGTGAAGGATGCCCGTTCTCTCATCCCACTGAAACCAACCAAAACCAGTGTCACCACCACACAACAAAGGCTAGCTAGCACACTTACAACTGAGTGAGACTATGGTTAATTAACGTAAACATCTAAATAATWCAAATACAACAATTCATGTAGTGCAGGAGACTTACCATTTTTCAGCTGTAGAAGGAGGAAGTTGTTCAGCCACGCCTGGGACGACGCTTCCGTAAATCCTTCATAGTAATGTAAAGCTAGGGTGCGTTTGTTAACGTGACTCTCCGCTTGTTCTTGACGCTGTTTTGCTATGTTCGGATATTACTCCGCCCAACCGGAGAAGACTTTTTAATAAAACGAGCACACGGTTTGGCGCAACCACTTAGCTCAACTGCGGGGGAATGCACGTTATTTATGGCTGTTTTGTCATTGATTATTTTGATATTTAAAACTTTTTATGTACCTTAAACACAATAAATAACTATTTTGTATTGTACAAAATAGATATTTATTATCAATTTGCAGATTTAGTGTAAAAGTATTTATGTAGTTGCGCCTTGACAGGAAATGGTTTGTTCTGATGATACCAATCTAGTCCGGGTGGCTGTTATGGCTGAAATTTATCTAATTTAACCCAGTTATTTCAAATTGGTTAATTTATTCAGCGACTTCCAGATAAATGAAATACGTATTGAATGTTTTTATTCAGTTTTAGAAAGGCACACGTTTATTTTAAATACATTTTACGCGCCCCTCTCATCGCAATGGTTTCTCCCATCATGGACACTTTTCTCTGACGGTAAATATCGCCGCTCTTAAACGTGAAAAATCATATTTGTGTGGTTCCAGTGTGCAATAACAAACATAAAAAATTCGTGTATGATATGTGTGAGAGTTTTGTCAGTACTAAAACAGCGGGTAAATCATGTAAACGTTATTCGAGACCGTTTGGGCCCGAAGCTGAATGAAGCACTGCTGTGTGTGTCTGTGTGTGTCTGTGTGTGTCTGTACGTGCTTTGGGTTATTGATGAGAAACTTAGAGCCAAACTCCAGTTTGTGGTCTCTAACCAGCAGTATAACTCATGTGATTGGGTTAGATTGACCWGGCACTGACAGCCCACCACACCACACCATGAGTGAGCTGAAGGACTGCCCTCCGCTGAAATACTACGACTTCAAGCCTGTGGAGCATGTGAAGTTGTGTCCCCGGTACACGGCTGTGCTGGGCCGCTCAGAGGACGATGGCATCGGCATAGAGGAGCTGGACACCCTGCAGCTGGAGCTGGAGACTCTGCTGTCCTCCGCCAGCCGCCGCCTCCGAGCCCTGGAGGAGCAGAGACAGGTCGGGGTCAAAGACCCCACTGTAGGATGACTCAAATGTCAATCCTGAATACAATTCAATAAAAGTCTCTTTGTTTTTCTCCTGTGATGAATCTCAGATCCTCACAGACTGGCAGGACAAGAAGGGAGACAAGCGCGTTCTGGGTAAGGACCCAGACCCTGCAGCCCCATCCCGCCACAAAACAAAGAAGCAAAAACAGGACAGCAAGGGAGGACCGGGTCCGGGTCCCGGAAGACCCAAATCTAAACTCATACAGCCCAAAGTACAAGAGTATGACTTTCCAGATGATCCACAAGATATTCCCCGCGCTCCTAAAAATGATGCTCCCAACAGGTCAGCAGTATATTAACTCTGTTTGGTTATATGTATTAAATAATTACATCAGTTTTTCTGTAATCAAATGATGCCTCGTCAAAATGACAGTGAGGTTGTTCAAAGACGTGCTGTAAAAGTGCCCTTCGTTGTGATTTATCCTCATYTTTAAAATAACACTCAGGTTCTGGGCGTCAGTGGAGCCGTACTGTGCTGATATCACAAACGAAGAGATCCGGCTACTGGAGGAGCTTCTGAAACCTCCAGAGGACGAGGCTGAGTATTTCAAAGTATGACATAAAAATCTATCTCTTTTATCCGAGGCAYCGCCCACGTTTCTTGTCTGTAGCCATAGACTTAAATATCACTAGTCTGAGTCCCGCCCATACTGTACACTGGTCTGTGACAGCATGGAGGAGCAAAAATGGCATCCTAAAAGAGCAACAGCTCACAGCCTCCATAGAAACTAATAGATAAACAGCAGCTGAACTGGATCTGTTTCACAGATTATCTGTCATGTTTTTACAATAAATTAATAATTATGTTAATTTCATTCAACAATCATGTAAAACAGCAGATTTATACCAGAAAAATATATAATTTATAAGTAACAATGATCTAAACCAGACCTGAAGTCAGCCTGTAACTTAGACTTTAGCTAGTTGGAAAAATGATGACTTCAGCTAGTAAGAAAGTATATTTATTATTTCTTCTCACTGTCATATAAAATAAGTATATTTATATTTACCAGTCAACAGTTAGAAAATGTTCTCTGGTTATAGGATGAAACTTGTCTCTATTAGCTAACATCTTCTTAACAAGTCAGGTTCCTCTAACAGAAACCTAAAAATACTCACATTTATAATATTATTTTACACTGTGTAGGTCTAAATATTAATCAGACATTTATAATATTATTTTACACTCTGTAGGTCTAAATATTAATCAGAGGACAAAGTAATATTTAATAGTTTGTGTTAAATTGTAGCATGAGTCAACAGAGCTAAACTCTGTATAAATGCTCTACAAGCTAATATCTGCTAACCAGTTCAATAAATAACAGTGATTACATGGACTTTATAAGATTATTTTAATTTTAAACTGTTACATCATGTTCTGCTCAGATCACATTGAGCTAAATAAGATCAAATCTGCTGACTTGTGTTGTAAAATGAGACGGTTTTCCTGTTTATCTTCTGTTACTAAATCCATAACAAACAGCTTTTCTGACGTTATTTAAAACATTAGATAGATTGTATAAACTGTAAACTAGTAATAATAATTGTGTTATAATAGTTTTTATGATTTTTACATCATCAGTCCTTTTTTYCTGCTCTGTTGCCAACATGTACAGTGAAGGTAAATCCAGACTCTTGCCCGTTTAGCATTAGCCGTTAGCTTCACCAGCCGATCACRTGGTCACGTGGTCTTTACGCACTCCAGTTGTTCTGTAGGACCTCCTTGTCTGCAGCTGATGCTGAGTAAGATGTGTGACGTATGAAGGCGCGCTGAGCTTCAGGGCTGACTGTCTGTCCTGCAGATCCCGGCGTTGGGGAAACGTTACTCACAGCGTTGGGCTCAAGAGGACYTGCTGGAGGAGCAGAGGGAAGGAGTACGAGCCAACGACAAGAAGAAGAGCCTGATGGGAGGACCGCTGTCAGAACTGGATGCGAAAGGTGGAGACTTAACACTCCTTTGTTTTTACCAGGACAGGCTAACGTTGCTACATGGAGCCATTTAAYTTCTCATCTTTATGTTCTGTGCAGACGTGGACTCGCTGCTGAAAAAGTCAGAATCCCAGCATGAATCACCAGAAGACGGGTGTCCCTTTGGTCCTCTCACTCAGCGTCTGCTGCAGGCCCTCGTAGAGGTCAGACTCACCTTTTTCTACTCCAGTATTTATTTCAAGAATGAATTGCTGTTTACAAGTACTGTACAAGTAAAAAAAGACACCAGATATTCAAAGAAAACCCCGTCAAAGACTTTGAGAAACCCAGACACCATCCATCCATCCATCCATCCATCCATCCATCCATCCATCCATCCATCCATCCATCCATCCATCCATCCATCCATCCATCCATCCATCCAT
>NW_013952618.1:240252-241717 GCF_001266775.1 Austrofundulus limnaeus
ATCGGTGACAAAGGGCAGCCTTGGCAGAGTCCAACTCTCACCGGAAACGAGCCCGACGTACTGCCGGCAATGCAGACCAGACTCTGACACCGGTCGTACAAGGACCTGACAGCCTGTATCAAATGGCCCGGTACCCCATACTCCCAGAGAACCCTCCGCAAGGCCCCCCTTGGGACACGGTCGAACGCCTTCTCCAAGTCCAAGTCCGTTTTTTGTGAAACCCAGACACATCTTTGACAAAACCACATTTGAACACCAAGAAAATCTGTCTCCTWGGAGGAAAAATCTAACAAACCAACGAAGGGTTCAAGATGTTTTCTCAGAACTGTAAAGATTGTTTTTGTTAATCTTTCAGGAGAACATTATATCCCCCATGGAGGATTCACCTATACCAGACATTTCAGGAAAGGATGGTAACGATGGAGCAGGGACGTCTCCTCGAAGCCAAGGGAAGGCTTTCAGGTGTGCTTTTATGTTTCCTGCATCTTACTGACGTAGACAGGCTTCCAGCTGAGCTCAGGACTCTGCTGTAGGTTATAAAATGCCAMGTTTGGAATTAATTTACTTTTATTTTTTTACAAAAAGTACAAAGTGTGATCCTAAATGTACAACTGGTTTGTTGAGGCTTCTGTGTTATTGTGAGTTTGTTGCTGAGCAGATCATGTAAGACCTTAAAAAGCCCAACATATTTATTTTTTCTATGATATATCAACTTTTGCTTTTCAGACATTTGTTTAAAACAGATTTTTATTTYTCACATGAAGTCTGTCAGGATAATAACCAGATCAGTTCTAATTGTTTGGTCAGTTTTATCAATACCCCGTTTTCAAATTTGAAAGAACAGAAAGCAGGGAGTATTTGGGTTTTAGTGGTGACGGTGTAGATGTGATTCATCACAGAAAAGAATGAAAACAAAAACTAAAATGTTTTTTTTTCTGAAAATTCTCACAAGGTTTCTTGAAAGCTTCCACACTCTCACTAGTTTTAGATCAGGGTGGCAGAGCTCAAACCAGAGCAAGTCCACGTCCAGAGGAGGTGAAGCTCGATTTATTAGAAAGGGAAAAAAAATATAAGTTGTGCAAAAAAAAGTCAGAAAATTTTGAGGAGTGGCTGTTTTTACATGAACATTTCAAATTTCTGTCCAATTCCCTAAAACCCTTAAATGTTGTTTATTTAAAACAACAGCAGTTGACCAAAGTGCTTCGCAATTTACACCAACTATTAACATAAAATAAAGATTAAAACAATACAAAGATAAAAATAGAACACAGAGACATTCACAGCAAACAGAAAACAAGTTGAGTAAAGCATCAGAGAAATAAGAACTCAAGCTGTTTTAAGAAAACAGACGTGTTTATAGGGTTGGGCATAATCGTATCGTTTGTGATTAATCGTCAGAAAAACATTAATCGATTAATTTTTGGCACTTGACAATTAATACGATTAATGCCAACAGGTAGAATCC
>NW_013952618.1:248335-252249 GCF_001266775.1 Austrofundulus limnaeus
AAATAAAGTCTAATGTTACAACTAATCGTGGATCCCTTTAAATAAAGTTTGTGAGGTCTCCATGTCAGCTTGTCATCTATGATGACACCCAGAAATTTCACCTCACTGACTTTACAGATCTCAATACATCTACTTTAAATGAGAAATCACAACAAAACTCACTGTAGCACTTAGAATTTGAAAGATTTAATATTCTACAAAAATATTAGAGACATTGTCAGAATGAATTAACTCAGATGAGATGGACATATTTTAAGGTGGATATTTTGTATTTATGGATCATTGGGATTAAAAAATGAGCCGAAAACTGATCTGCACGAGTTGAATTTCTGCAAAAATCAACTTTTCTAATGACYCAGAGTCAACCTGATAACTTCCTGTGTCTATAATAACAGCTTTAATTAATGCATTTTAAATGGGGTTAACAGCTAATTGCTGTTTTCACCCTCAGTGTTCCTCACACGCGCTCCCTGGAGGCACGGATTAAGGAGGAGCTGATAGCCCAGGGGCTGCTGGATTCCGAGGAGAGACCTGGACAAGGGGGGGACTCTGAGGACGAGGTCCTGGCAGAGCTGCAGAAGAGGCAGGCTGAGCTCAAAGCCCTCAGCGCCCACAACAGGTCCAGGAAGCAGGAGCTGCTCCGGTGAGAACAGCGTGTCCGCCTGTCCCACCTCCCTGGTAAACCCCCCCCCGTCACGTGTAAAGCCTGACCCCGCTCTGTGTCCCCGTGTCTTACAGGATGGCCAAGGACGAGATGCGCAAACAGGAGCTGAGGCAGCGGGTGAGGGTGTCTGACAACGAGGTGATGGAGGGCTTCAGGCGGATCATGGCAGCCAGGCAAAAGAAACGCACTCCCACCAAGAAGGAGAAAGACCAAGCCTGGAAGGCTCTGAAGGAGAGGGAGAGCATCCTGAAACTGTTGGACAGCTAGAGCCACGGTTCGGTTTGTTTGTTATTGAAGTGTTGACAGATACCTTCCTCATCGTTTTACAGTTGTCCTGCAGTCTGAGCTGGATTAACGTCATGGTTTTAATGGTTTGTAAACACTCATTTGTTCCACAACATTCAGTATGCATCTCTTTTTTTAACTCTTTGATTTTTTTTTATATATAAATTGCCGTTTTGTTTACAAATGTGACGTAAAATTTGTGTTCTGCAGTTTTTTCCTCTCATTCTGAATGACAGAAACCTATTCATGTAATAAATATCACATTTGCTGTTGCTCTTTTTTTTTAGAATATTATTGTCCATTTTCCTCATCTGTGTCTGCACACAGACATCTTTGGTTTCAACAGAAACCATGTTTGACTGTTGACGTCTTATTACCCTGTTTACAACAAACATCACATAAAACCTGTCAATGAGGGGCAATGTTCAGACCCAAATACTGTGATGCCTGGGCCCCTTCGAACCAGTTTATATTTTAGATAGTTTTAAAATATCAAAGTGACCTTTCCTCCTGTTTATAATTCATGAGTCATTTGCTGTCTGAATATTTAGCTAAGTGTGCTGAGTGATGAAAAGACGAACATGAGCGTGATTTTCTCACTGAATCTGTTAACGGAGTTAAAATTTCAGCTGTCTTCACTACGTACACCTGTGGCAGTGGCGGATCTAGGATTTTTCTGAGTAAGGGGCCACAATATTCATAGAGGGGCCAAATATTTATTCAGCGTCCTTGCACACAAATCGCTGGTTTTGCTATGGTGTATATATTTTACCAGTCACACATTTAAACACTTGCAGTGTAATTTTAAAACAGCGTGCACTGTAAATTCTCCTTACCAATTTTACATGCGTTTTACAGTACATGGATAAAATACTGTCAAACACAAAACATTTGAGATAACCCAGCCATCATTTGTGAGTTAAAATACTTTTTCTACCGGATTTTTCAAATTTTAAGAAAAGAAAAATACTTCTGTCAGCTTGATTCATGCYGGACTTTTATATTTGGCTCATTAGTGCCTCTAGTGTTTAGACATGGAACTGCACCCAGCATCATCACTCTTGGCAAAGGACAGATGAGTGACAGGACGGGGGCACGTCATGGTGCCAATCAAACTTCAGCAGGGGCCAATGCCTCTGTGGCCCCGCCCCTAGAACCGCCCCTGACCTGTGATCAGAAGCATATCTCCTGAGCTAAAGAACACAATATTTTGGGCTTTTGATGATTTAATATTTATTCTGCAACAAACCGAATCAATTATGAAAACAAGAACTGAACACAAGTTTAATTTACTGTGGATTCAAAGTTATGGATGCCGGTTCAAACACACTGCCTGGCCAGAAATAAATAAATTGTCACCTGAATTCAACAAAGCAAACAGGTACATGTCTCCTATTGGATAGTTCCTGCACGGGAGATTATCTTTCAGCTGGCAACACGTWATTTAAYCCCAACTGGTGTAATGAGTTGCTTCTCATTTCTWAAATAACCATGTGGAAAGGCACATCCTGTGGTCGGGGAAGAGATGGTGGTGTGTTTGAGAAGGGTCAAATCATTGGCATCAAGCAGGAGATTGCAGAAACTACTGAAASTGGGTTAAGAACTGTCCAACGGGTTACTAAAACTGCAGGGACAGTGGGGCCCCATGTCTCTGAGGATGTCTACTTTCAGCCTGTGGGGGCGGGGCTGTGTTCTGGTTGCTGCAGTTGGTCAGGTCTAGGAAGATTATCAAAACAAGGCCACAGTGAATGTGTGCTGTGATCAAACCTAAAGGCCGTCCAATGAAATAGTGTGTGACCCTTTTTATTTTTTATTTTTTTTGTTTTAGGTGGCAACTTTTTTTTAACCAKGCAGTGAATATGGACATGCTCCCACTAATATTTAATTTAACATCCCTTAAAACATACGATCTTGACCACATGCTTTTCATACCCAAAAACGATCCTGACTGGATATTTGACCACATCAAAAACAGAACCGGTGAGATCGGTGCTCTGGAAGAACAATTCCAACAGTTTTATCCTCYCAGGAACCTGTTCTGGGATCATTTTCTTGTTGGAACACCTACATTTGAACAATCGAGCTGTGGAGTGGAGGGAAAGCTGAAGACCTTCACCCTGTTCATATCACCCAGCATGACAGTACCACCGCCATGCTTGACAATGGTGCAGTGWTTTTTTAGGTTTGACTTCACCCAAGCAGCTCAGTCTTCGTCTCGTCTGACTCCAGAAGACTTGTCCTCGTGGGCAGCAGCAGCTGTTCCAGCTGACTCCATCGTGGCTCCTTTGTTRATCCTGACATCCACCAACTTCCTTTCTTCAGAGGGAAACATGATTTATAGTCCATCCAATGAGTGCTGTCAAACCAATTCTTTTTATRCTGGCAAAGAGAAACGGTCAGCTGCAGTCAGTCATGATCACTAACAAGAATAAAGGGCCTTTYAAATTAAATACATTTCTAGACCCCTCAGACCCCACTTATTAAAGTTTTAGAAAAAAAAATCAATAGCAAAATTTGATCCAGTGCTCAATTCAACTTTTGCTTTAAAAATCAGTTGTATGTTRTGTAATAATAATAATTTATATRCARTTACATTCACATTCAAGCCCATAATGARTGCATGTGGACGTCTGACCAAAACTGTTAAACTCCTGCACTCTCTGTAGTGTTAAACCAACTTCATTAAATATTTATGTGTAATAATATTATACACACAGATAGTTCTCCCAAAAGCTCTTATTTTATTGATAGTTTAGATTGCATATAATATAAAGCATCATCTTAAAACGTTGGTGGTGCTTTCTTCTTTCTGAGAAAAAAAAATTAATTAATGTAATTCCTCTCACTCACCGCTAGATGGCACCATCACACTTTCTACTGAGCAGGTTGGCAGAATCATTAATCCCAAGTCAGACCCTGGCACTGTGTGTGTGTGTGTGTGTGTGTGTGTGTGTGTGTGTGTCCA
>NW_013952618.1:252657-261960 GCF_001266775.1 Austrofundulus limnaeus
ATTTTATTGTTTTAGTTTCAATGTGTTTTATTTGGTGTGTTTTGGGCCTCAGGAAGAGTAGTGAGGACACTTTTAAATAACTAAATAAATAGAATKTGTGCACATGGAGCCAACAGTCTCATGGTCACAGCAACAACTGTCCTGAAACACTTGACTTGATTGGACTCGGCGTGCGATGAGAAGTGGGCGAACAAGAGTCCATCAAAGCTGGAGAGTTTGACTTTATAACTGGGCTCAAGCTTTTCACTGATTTAAATATTTCCACTTCTTCATCCTTTGTGCTAAAAAAAAGAACAACTGTTAAAAACAATGTAAGTGAGAGTTCTGTGTAAAATTCATGAACAATTAATATCTTACCTGTTGTAGATGGTGCTTCCACGTCAGTTCATATGAGTTTAAATCTAAATCCTTTTTATTTTGGAACTTGGCTTTTGGATCTGGGAAAAACGTCACATCTACTTCAACCGTAAATCTGCAAACTGATGTGATTTGATGATTACAGTGACCAGCACAGCGAGACAATAAAAACTGATTTTTCTGCATTAATGTTTCTTCTAGAGGAACTGCAGCAGTGCTTGTGTGGCAGAATTAAAGAAATACAAACCGAGACCAATAAATACAAATTATTTATTACTACAGGTTTGAGCACTTTCCGTGCACGAGGCGGCCATTTTGGATTGTTTGGGACAGCGTCATCAGGAATCTCCCACTTTCCCAGTGGAAGATTAAACTTCAGGAGGCGTTCCATTTAATTATTTTCACTGTGGAATTTCCAGCTTCCACTTAGAAATGGAATGCACCTTAATTCTGACTAAACTGACAACTAGTCTGAGCACATTCAGGGATCGCTGTCGTCTTAAATTATTTTAAAATAATTTTATAATGAGCAGGTATGATGTCACCTGAAACTAACCTAGTAACAGGAACTTAATATAAGGGTTTCGATCAGTGGGACATGTGGGAACGACAAGAATCTGACAGTGACTGAGAGGAATAACGGAGCTCATCGACACCGAGATGGATGATTAATGGAGAACAGGTGTGCTAAGCAGCAGATGAACAGCAGGTGTAGACTGGCAGAGTCCACAAGAAAAATAACTGGAAACCTACAAACAGAAACACAACTGCCTGAGTAAACTGAGACCAAAAACAACTGAAAAACTCAAATATACAGTYTGTTGACAAAGAGTGATTCTATCTGTGTGAGGGTGTTTTTTATTAGGTGTTTTTATTTTTATTTTTATGAATTATTTATGACATTTTTGACTATTTTTAACTACTGTTTAGTGTGTGTATGTTTGTACTTTGCATGTGTATATTTACAAACCGTTAGCCTCATTGTGTTAGCATGGCTGGTGAGGAACAATATTTCTTTTTATCCTGTGTATGGAAATACCCAGGGAAATTACAGTAAATTAAATCTTGAATTATGAATCTTTACAGAAAACTCTAGAAAAAAAAGCACAATAAAATCAAAGCTTTGAAAAATTACAAAATGTTACACATTCTTTGTGGGGACAGTACTTTATGAATCCTTACATTTTTGCCAGTTTATTAAAAGGTTATTTCAGCAGAAACATTTAGATATTACTGCTGGAAGTGCCTCAGGCTGCACAGGAAGTGCTACAGCTAGCTGTTGCTATTCAGACTAGCTAAATAACCAGTTGATTTTATATGAATAAGAGTGAAATGCAGAGTTGATCATGATGTGCAGGTTTGTAAAATACTTCTCACATGAACCACCAGCACGGTTTTTGGGATTCGTTATGTCGTCTGAGAAGCTTTCTACAGCAGGTAAGATACTTACTTCTTCACAGATCCCCCTTCACTTTAAAAAGGCATAAACTGACCCTCTAGCRTTCAGGTGACATCTCTCTGGAAACACCACCATTAACGTATTATTTAACCTCACTGGTTCAGAAAATTTTGTGCCTTTGGGCCACAGCTTCTCCATCTTGTTTGCATGTGAAACAGAATGAAGTTTTTATTAATTTTTTTCTTTCCGGAGCATGTTGTTGGCGCACATTTAGGCTCAATTTTGTGATTTTCACAAGCATTCATCAGCAAAAAAACAAACAAAAACAAAAACATAATAAAACCTTATTTGCATGTCTATGTAATTCATGTGTGACAAGACATCATGGTGGAAAACTGATCCAGAGGTTTGTGTTTTTAAAAAGGACAGCTGTTCGGTGTCCCTGAGGTTTGGAGGCCTGAACAAAAGGCCCAGCCTTCATGTAAAACCACCCTGGTGTCCTCTATGCAAATCCTAATGCTCGTCTGGATGAAAGCTTTTAATAACACGCAGGCCAGGTGAAGGGGAGGCTGAATAGGCGGCGGTGGCGTCCCCTCGAGGCTGGGTGTATCGTTCAAGGCTTTTGTTGTGTTTGTTGTCATTGGACCTAAACTGAAGGGCAGGTGGGTTTTGTGTTGACACACCGCTCATACGTGCTTAATGATGCTCATCATCTGTTTGTATATATCTCTTATTGAGATGTTTTGTTTCTTTCTTTTGAGGGTTTTGACGAGCCCAGGTGGACTCTGGGGTTCTCTCCTCTCTGTCGTGGCTCTCAAACCGTCGGGCGGAGGCTCCGCGTCGCACAAATGAAGTGTAAATAAAGCGTGTGAGGCGATGCCGTGCACGCAGACACGTGCACACTTATCTGGACTTCTATCAGTTTCTGTCAGATTGGGGTGGGGGGAGCTCTTTCCATCGAGTCTTTGTTTTCACCACTGTTTGTGAAGCTTGTTTCTTTCTCTGGGGTTCTCCCACTCCACCTCCGGCCCTGCGTTCTTGACAGCCTGGAGACAGCGGCTGGTGCACACGCACACACACACAAACACACACAGGAACGAAAACACAAGCGTTTAACACAAATGTGTTCAGGCCTTCTGAAGCGAGCTGGTGCGCCCAGCAGAGATGCAGACAGAGGTGGAGACAGCTGCTGAGACCTCCTGTGAGAAGAGCCTCTGTCCGAGCAGACCACGCCTCGGCTCTTATCCCGCACACTGAACTATTGTCTCCAGACGTGCCCCCTCCTCCTCTGACATCACAGCTTGTCCTTTCCCCAGAGGTCCCGCTGCTGCTGCTGTTGTGGCAAATCTGGACAAGCCTTCTCAGTTCAAAGTCAGAAACAGCATCATAAACAAAGAGTAAAACATGGACAAGGTTTGCTCAAAAACACATGAATACTCTGACTTTTTTTTTGACCCAGCATTAAACTTGATCTGTTTTGAATTCGATTTGAATCCCATTTGCATGGCAGTTGATGCTTTTCTTGTGCCGCTCCTGAAATTGGCAGATCAGATGCAAAGCAGCTTCTTCTGTGTCACTCAGCTCCACCTGCATGAGCTCCTCTCACTAAACACAGACCATTTTGGGTTTTTTTTTTTAAAGTCAGGTGACCATCTTCAACTGTCTTGAAAAGTTAATCATTTGTAGACACACATCCAGTTATTATCTTCTGAACATCTTATCTAAATCCACCCAGTGAACCATGATTTATTTAGCTAATAGACAAAGTTAACTATTATTAGGTAATCTGTGTGTGACGAGCTGTTCATGCCTGAAATGGTAGATTCTGTTAAAGGTGTTGGAGAAGACAGAACCATCAAAGGAGATAAACGTGGAGCTGAGTGTCTGATTGGAGTGTGACAGCTGAGGTAAAAAAAAACAACAACAACAGGTTTATTCTGGAGATGAGGACTGATAAAAACCACCCTTCATGTCAAGCAGACATGTTTTCTTGTGATATTTTAGTGATGAAAAGATCTCCAGTCTTTCTAACGTCCTTTGACTGMTTTTACACTCGTTTTCAGTCTTGGCCATTTTTAAAAGAAGAAGTTTTGAACCAATTAACTTTAACCTCTGAATCCTTCAGGCAACAAAAGGCTCCAAACCTCAATCTGTTCTTTGATTTTCTTGGCACTTTCTTTACAAGCAGCTTGTCATTGATAAAACACGTGYTCCCATTTCTTCAGTTCAATCTACACAGTTTGATACAAAACAGAATTTTTGCACCAAAACATATTTATAAGCTAAAAATTTAACCCAGATTATCAGCTGAAGGATGATCTCAGCTGCAGTGTTTGGTTGTTGCTGAATTTTTTCTTTTTTTTCCCTTCCAGACAAGGCTTTTAGATACTCCTCATCTGCTTTAAGTAGGTTTGTTTAGTCCTCCACTTGTTCACCTTCCTCCTTTGTTAAATCACACTAAAAATATAGCAGTTCCACTGGGAGTGGACTAAAAAAAAGGCAGCCAAAGTCCAAAGGATAAATGTTGAAAGATATTTAAAAAAAGCCCCAACTGTTGATTGAAATCATCGTAAAAATGTTCAAAATCTTATGTTTCATTATAAGCAAACTATAAAAGAATTAAAAGCCTGGCWTTCTTTGAAAGAATGCACATCACCTGCCATTTTTTTTGCCAAATTTATAATATTTTAATGAGATGTCTTGCAATTAGAGACGTTTTGGTCAACCCTTAAAGAACATTAKGTGTGATTTCATTTTTGCAAGATCTTTGCAGAAATGTTAACATTTGGAGTATGTGTTGAGGATGACTGCTTGTTCAAAACCAGAAAACTGGACAAAGTTATAGTTATTATAATAGGCTCAGTCCTGAGGCTGCAGAGTGAACCCAGGTTCTGTCAGGAAGGGCATCCAGTGTGAATCGTCAAAACTTTATACAAGTTTGCACAGAATAAAAACAACACGGTCATTTTCGTGTTTTTCATGTCGATTAGCTGTGAGGACCATCTTCATTTGTTGAGTTTTAGCCGTTCCACTCAAACATGCAGAAACTTTGCCATTTTCCTTTAGCAGTGGGTGATAATAAGGGGTAGGCTAAATCCTTTGCATGGTTTTGTATATTTGCTTTTTAGCCAGTTCAGCCTGTAAATCAGAACAGAAGGATTTGGAAAAGATCCATTTTTTTTGTTTGGGATTTGAGTCCAGCTTGTCTCGTGGACAGGAAGCAGAAACCTACAAAGATTCTCTTCAAACTGCTTCATTTTGGACCAAAAAGAAGAAAGGAAACCCCTTCCTAAACTCCCAGCTCTCCCTTCTTTTCTCCTCTGTCATTATCACCAAAATCATTATCCCTCTCCCCTCAGAGTGATGGGTTTGGGGGGCCGTCCTCCCACTCAGCTCTGGTGAAAGATTGGTAACAGCAGAGCACACAAGGAGAGAGTAGTAAAGTGAAGACAAGAGGCCCAATAAAGTTCATCTAAATATAGAGGCAGCAGGGCCTTTTTTCTCTTCTCCTTATAAAGAGCTGCTGGTGAATCCGGACGGACGATCTTCCTCCATGAGCTGAGCGCTGATCACTCCCTCCAGGACTGGGAACGCATGGAAACACACAGTGCACACAAACACACATGGCTTTATGAGGTTTTATGCAAGGGGCTTAGTCTCAACAGAAGGGGGCAAATCATGTTTGGTGGAACATACTAAAATAGGAGAGGTCTGTGGAAGCCTTCATAAAAAAAACTGCAGGGAGAAATGAGTGACTGGGGGGATGTTCCTGAGCAAAGATTAGTATAAAACTGGAATCAGACAAACTTCTGTCCAGAAATATCTCAGGAGGATGGATTTTATATTTCAGTTTGTATCAACACGATCTTGCTCCAAATAATGCCCCTATTTGGCTCGTGCTCACAGTCGGTGCCTCGCTGTGGCTCCCAGGAGTTAGCTCAGAAATTGGGGGAAATTTTGCCTGTTTTTATCTCGTACATGACACGACACTCAGGTCTGTTTGAGTTCCTCAAGAGAGCAAAAATCCATCTTTATAATCTGAAATCTCAGATCAGCTCTTTGGAATAAAACGATTAAACAATCTCCTCAAAGACAGTATGGCAGTTTGACCTTTATTAGCTGAACCTTCTTTTAGCTGTTTTTTTTAGCTTTTACCTAGTCTTTTGTTACTTTTTTAACTTTTAGACAGTCTTTTGCTACTTTTAGCTTCTTGTTAGAATTTTGAAACTTCTAGCCAGCCCGTTGATACTTTTAGCTAATCTTTGGCTACTTTTAGATCTTCATGAACATTTTTCTATCTTTTGTTACCAGACAGCTTTTWGCTGTTTTTAGCTTCTATATAACCATACTACCATGTTACTTAGCTTTTAGCTACACTTTCACTTTTTTAAGCTTGCCTTATGCAAGTGTCCTTTAAACAGACTGTTTTTAAACAAAAAAAGAGAGTATAGCCACTTTCAGCTTACTTTTTATGTAGCCTACTTATTAAAGTTTATCTTACATATTTGGCTTATGATAAAAATATATACCAACAAAAGTAAACAAAAGTTCACTTGGTAAAATCTACTTTACTATACTTATGTAAAATTATATAACTTCTTTTTGCTAAGGGTTTGATACTTTTAGCTATGGTTTTGCTATGATTAGCTTTTAGCTATTGTGTTGCAACTTTCAGCTGGTGTTTTGCTCTTTTTAACATAGTCTTTAGCTACTTTTAGCTTCTTGCTAGCGTTTTAATACTTGTGGCCAATCTGTTGATACTTTTAGCTTTTAGCTAATTTTTGGCTACTTTTAGGTTTCGATGAATATGTTTCTACTTTTTGCTTTCAGATAGCTTTTTGTTGCTTTTAGCTTCTATATAGCCATTTGTTACTTTAGCTTTTAGCTTAATCTTTTCTTCTTTAAGCTTGACTTATGCAAGTGTCCTTTAAGTATTGTATTTTTAAACAAAAATAAAATATTTTACTTTCAGTTTTCGTTTAATGTATACTCATATACTTGAAGTTTATGATACATTTTTGGCTTGTGCTAAAATATACTAAAATACTTGGTAAAGAAAAGTACACTTGAAGAAATACTTAGGTGTACTTAATGACATTACTTGAAGTATACTTCTTTTGGTAAGAGTTTTAAAACTTTTAACTATGGTTTTGCGATGATTAGCTTTTAGCTATTGTGTTGCAATTTCAACTTTCTATTGCTTTAGCTGCTTTTTTAAACTTGAACAACTCAGTTTCAGCTTTTACAACAAATTTCAACAGTCATTCAACACTCAGTGTCTCTCTGTTTTGTGTTTATTTTATTTTTTTCCAGTAACTTTACACAAAAATCAGTCATTTTCTGAGCTTAGCTGTTCATAATACTGATGCAGCTGTCTGATGAAAACACRTGACCTTCCTAAAACCCCAGTGGGATTAATGCCATGACTTTACCTGATCACTTTTACAACTTCTTAGTGAAGTAAGAAACAAACATCACATTAAAAAAACACAGATACTGAGTGTTCTGGTGGTTTTAAACTCAGTTTTCTGCATCTGTTTCTTGGGTTTTTGCTTCTTTTCCTTCATGAATTTTGCCAACTTTCAACATCAAGGACTCAACTTGTTTAGTCAACTTAATATTTCACAAAATATCTTAAGAATGACTGGATTTATTTTAATAAATCTTTTTAAAAAAAAATGTAATTCAATGTAGAACAGGTTAATTTCTCCGCTAATTGACCTTAAACAACACAAAATGGCTCTGGGTCAGTTTTATTGATAGRGCCTACTGAGCAATATTTAGCTGAGAGTCATTCCCAACACRCTTTCAGTGTGATAATATTGCATGGTATTGGGGAAAAAAATATTTTTTTCTGCTCACTTTAACCAAAAATAAGTTTGTCTTATATTTATGCACATCACAACATTCACCATYTTGCTAAAACCTTTTATATTATCCCATTATAAAGGTAAAAGTTAATATCTAAAATWAAAAATTTGTGTGAATGAGTAAAAATAATGTGAGAATATCTAGTCATTGTTGCTGTTGATAGCAATGAATATTCATCTATTTTTCTGCTTWACAATAAAATGTTCTGGTTTCACAGTCTGCAGACCAACACACACAGATACCAAATGTGCATTTAAAAAAAATACAAATGACATGCCTGTTGGCATCTGTGGAAAGCTGAATGGATGTCATTTTCACAGCTGTCCTCGTTTGCCAGCAGCGACAGCAAAGGTCCACGAGTCAAARAGTGGAAATGAAAAATGTTCAATCTGTGCCTTTAAATCTTCTTCTCCACCTGTTGATCACARTGCCCCGCTGGTTTGACCACACACTGAGGCGCTGGTGGACAAATGCTGAGCATGCACATAAACTGCTCAATAAAACCTGCTTTTTGTTTCTTGAGCTGAAGCTGCAGCTTATATTTAAAAGCAAGGGTTTAGGGGAAATCACCTCTTCTTACTCCAGTCTTTAAAGGAGAACAAGACCAGCTTATAATGGGGCTGGATTTGTTCAGTTTTATGAAAATAAGAGGTGGATTGATGTGTGTGTGATCATGAAATCCCCTCTGAGGGAGAGGAAGCTCAGCTGTCAGTTGCTGTCAGGCGCTGGGCCCCTCTGTGTCTCTTTTATTTTCTGCTCCTGCTGTCGTTAACCTCAACGCCCGTCTCTTTCCTCTTCAGCCGTCCTCCTCTGTTTGTCCTCCTGCAGCAGCAGCAGCAGCTAGGCTTGTGGTCGAGGTGGAGGCGCAGCTCACTGCAGCGTGTTGGTCACAGATAAGGAAATATGGCTCAGAACTCACATCACTTCAGCGCTGGCAGTACGGTGCTATGGCAAACCTKTGTGCATTTATTCTGCATTCTTCACATCAAGCTTTATTATCTCCCCACTGGTTTGTGATCACACTGCACTGGTTGCACACTTTAGTTTCACTACTTCAACATTTGTTCAACAAATAATTTTGCTAACTAKTTGCAACAGAGCAGTCATTGTGCCACAGTGGTAGACCAAAGCTCCCAAATTATTGTGCTTTTTAATGGCTAAACTGGACCAAACTAGTCAAGGACTGTCATATAAATTAACCAGTAAGCATCAAAAACACTTAAACATTAACTAGTCAGCAAAAAWTATGAYAATTAAAWKGGCAGTTAAATGTTCACACAGGTTYACTACTGTAACTAAAATYGGCAGTTATAGTCAACATTGTAGGTGCACTAGTGGACTGATACTTTTTTCTAGTCAAATTAGCTTCAACCAGTGAACAAGTGAGCATTTTGGGCAGTACTAGGATTGAATTTACTCACCTATTAATGAACATGACTAGATTTGGTTTTAAAGGTTTGCAAGTTAACTGGTTGATATTTTGAAAAGCAATAGTTAACTAATGACAAAAACTCTTCAAATACTCAACTAGTGAGAATTTTGCGCATCACAAGTTACGGTATAAAGCTTAATTTAGTCATTCACTAGCACAACTAGTGGCACGGTGGCTCAGTTGGTAGAGCTGATGTCTCTCAGCAAGAAGGTCACCGGTTCAAATCCCGGTCCGGGGACCTTTC
>NW_013952618.1:262588-264528 GCF_001266775.1 Austrofundulus limnaeus
GTGGAACACCCCCACCCCCCCATGACCCCGACAGGAAGAAGTGGGTAAAGATAATGGATGGATAAATCTGTTTTTAATCATCATTTTAAACTATAATTTTTTATAATAAATTGAAATGTTTTTCAGAGAGCTAAAGAAAATTTGTTTTTGGTTCTGTTCTTCACTGTTTCAATCAAGTTAATAAAACTCTTGTGTTAAACAAAATATTTATTAAATAGTGAATAAAAGTGAAAAGCATTCTRAAAGCGGATGTCTCTTTGCATATTTTGTAGTATTGTTTATGAGTTTGCACTGGGGACTCCTGGGCCAGAATTAATGCTGTTTGAGGCCAAAAGCAAGGAAGAGTTTGAGCACCCCTGTATTAGTCTAAAATTGTATTTTTTAGCTTTAGTAGTTAAAAGATGCACTAAAATATCAATCACTTGACTTGTGTGTCTAAAATGTTGACTAGATAACTAATAAATCCAGATTTATTCACACTTGATGAGTATTGCACACATTAGACAATCATTAGTCAACTAGTAAACATTATTTGTGTTTCTATGTAAATGTTGATATTAAACTGGACGACACAGTCTTAGACTAGTTTGGTTCAATCCTGCACTCGCACCAAAACTGCTAACTAGAATGCAGAGGTATAAGGTAACTAAGCATGAATATTTGTTACTTTACTTAAGTAAAAATTTAGGCTATCYATAATTTACTTGAGTATTTATTTATCAGACGACTTTTTTTTTCTATTCTTTCCATTAAAAACTGTAAGACGTATGTCCTGATGCATCTCAGTAATCMTGGTAGAAAAACTCAAAAAGAAAAAATAAGTAGGTCCTCTGGATGGGTTCTTCTTTAGTGAAACGTTTCGTCTCTCGTCCAAGAGACTTCTTCAGTCTGATGAGTTTCAGGTGAACTCAGCCTTATAAGTCCTGCCTCYACATGGTGGACAAACAGGTTAGTCACATGCAAAAGAGGGTGATCGACTAACAATAGGCTTGATTAGCTCTATTGTTCATAGATGGTCATGCGCCCCATCACCTGACTTATTGGTTTGGATGCTGTGGTTCTTATGCTACGTTCACACCGAACGCGTTTTGAGCGGCCAAAAAGCGCAAAACGYCTCTCGTTGGRCGCACTATGTTCAGACCAAAGAAMGCACTAGTGTTCAGACCAGAACAAGCAGCAGCAGCGAGGTGTGGGAGGAGCGTGTCCTCGGYGGGTGAATAAAGATAAAATAAAAKAAAATGGCTTTGATTTATTTACTAAAGAGCAAGCAAACATTGATCACAGCAGATAATTAACTCACCAGATGATTTAGAGGCGATTTGTTCGGTTAGTTTCGTCACTCCAGAAGCTGCCAGCTCACGGACCTTTTTTTTGTCCCGAGCAGCTAATCCACATCGGTGCTGATATTTCCTGCCAGAAAATCCAACTGCACACGGTCGATTTCAGGTACAGATCTCCAGTCCGTCTGTTTYGGTTTTCAGTGGGAGACGCGTCAAGTGGCAAAAAGTTCAGATATTTGAACTCTGGCGGCAGCTCGGGCAGCGGCTGCTTCTGCAGCACCGCATGTGCGGAAAAAAGCTCTGCGCTCCTTCCGCCTTCCTTGCGCGCCGCCCAAAACGTACATGACGTAACATGACGCACGACCTATAGAGGCGCATCCACCATAGACTTTGCATGTAAACCGGCCGCTCCCGCAGCTCAAAACACGTTCAGTGTGAACGTAGCATTAGGTGCCGTGTTATGTGTACGTAATGAGTGCAAGTGGGGCTCGACGTCCCCTTGTTTTTGTCATTTGTTTTTCTTTTTTCCCMTCTTTGTGTTGGTTATCGTTGGGGCCCTGATTCACACTTGATTCACACCCTGATTCACACCTTTTGCTCACAGTGAGCAAAATGTGTTAATCAGGGCCCCAACGATAACCAACACAAAAAGGGCGGGGG
>NW_013952618.1:264538-265629 GCF_001266775.1 Austrofundulus limnaeus
GAATAGAAACAGTATGCCTGTGACCCAAAATTGTTCAGACAGTGACGATGTTTATCAAGACTTAACAGTGGGCAGAAAAAAAACCATACATAGCTGAAATCATACTGAGGGAGAAAAGAGATCTGTCCTCTCTTCTCCTGTAACTTTGATAAACATTCTCTGATTATCAAAATGTGTAATACTTTCAGTTAAGAGAACAATAAATCAAATAAGAGAAGATTCTTCTGTTTTTATCTGATTTAGAAGGGAAGTGGCCTTGGGTGGCCTAAATACAGTTCTAAGTGGAACAGAGTTTTGTCCCTTCGAAGGCCCATCAGAGGACTGAGAGTCCAAGATAGTTCCTTGATAATCTGACTCGAGGTGACCCCTATATTTATAATAAACCACACACACACACACGCACACACACACACACACACACACACACACACACACACACACACACACACACACACATGGGGTAAACAAATGTTAAACACATAGTGACTAAAGGTCAACTTAGTTTTGCAAAATGTCAGAAGAAACATCTTTCTGCAGAGCTTTTTCCCTCCATATTTGATGTGTGTGTTTTGTGTATGTGCGTGTGTCGAGGGGTGGGGGGCCCTGCAGAAGCTGCCAGACTGGTGTGTGAAACAGACAGAAGAGAAAGGATGTGAGGCTGTAAGTGGCTGTGGGGGTGGGAGATGGACTGTTGGCTTGTGGGTGCTACAGGGTGGCAGAAAGATTCAGCCTCTCTCAATCCTCAGCTCACATTACAGAGAGGGGGGCCTGGATAAGTGGGGGGGGGTGTAAAGTAGAAACACACACATGCTCCTGGTTTGATCCCTAAACTGAAATCCACACACAAATAGTGACTTCTGTCACAGTTGGTTCACTTCCAGCTGGTTATATTTTGTAGTCCCGATAAATCTTGTTTCCCCTGAGAAACCTGTTTGAGCTGCTCTCCTCTCGACATCACCAGCCCCGCTCCAACAGGAGCCACAGGTGTGAGTGTGGCCCTGCTCCAACAGGAGCCACAGGTGTGAGTGTGGCCCCGCTCCAACAGGAGCCACAGGTGTAAGTGTGGCCCCGCTCCAACAGGAGCCACAGGT
>NW_013952618.1:266778-267984 GCF_001266775.1 Austrofundulus limnaeus
CAACAGGAGCCACAGGTGTGAGTGTGGCCCCGCTCCAACAGGAGCCACAGGTGTGAGTGTGGCCCCGCTCCAACAGGAGCCACAGGTGTGAGTGTGGCCCCGCTCCAACAGGAGCCACAGATGTGAGTGTGGCCCCGCTCCAACAGGAGCCACAGATGTGAGTGTGGCACCGCTCCAAAAGGAGCCACAGGTGTGAGTGTGGCCCCGGCCGGCGAGCAGCGGCTGACAGGTTACAGACCTGCTGCTGGATCCTGGGGTTGTTCAAACTCACACTGATCCACAGGTACTGTATTTCAGGCTTCATCCACAGCTTGGTGGCATGTCTGTCACCCTGCAGAGCAGACCGTACTCTGTCAGGTAGCAGCTTCTTACTGCCAAGAAACTTTTCTCTCAATTAKATTATTACTATTTTTTCTCATTTAGGGTGAAACATGTTTTGAACAGCGTGTTAATATTCTAGTTTTACAGACCTCATCAACAYGCTGCACAGATTAGAAAAGACCAACTTCTGCAACTTCTTCCTGCATGATATAAGATTTCATCCTCTGAACATCCTCCTGCGTGGATTTGAGTTTCACAAAGTGCAGAATGATCATAAAGGTGGGTCGTTTTGTCGACTGAACCTGGTTACTGAGCTGCATTGTTRAAATACTTAAAATAACCAAACAGTGAAAAGGATGGGGATGAAACATGAGATGTTTTGTTGTATCTCTACAGGGAATGTAAAGTTATAACATCTAAATTCTTCAGAGCTAATGTCCAGAAAAATATATTCTGTATGAGGGTCCGAGGAGCCCAAAAATAGGAGAGTCTTTTAGCAAAATATCTTCTAGGATTTYCATGAAACTCTCAGAAAGTAATCCCTGGATGTTTATTTACAACAGATGAACTTTAGAAGGCAGCTCAATTCAAGATGGCCGCCACTGACAACTGCCTTTAGGTAATCCAGTCAATTTTACACATATTGAGCAATTTTTTTTATGTTTCTTTGTTTTGTTTTGTTGTTTTTACCTTAGGAGTGAACACTAACAGTATTGCACGATTCGGAGGTTTTATTTAAGGTTTGATCAAAGTAGCTCCAATTATCATCTCTGGTTTAAATCTCTGGAGTTAAAAGAGAAGGACAATGACCTGCAGACCCAGGATCGAACCCACAAMTCCTTTTTCTACTAGAGTCTGCCAAATGGCAGTGCTGGGGTAATTTGC
>NW_013952618.1:268816-271120 GCF_001266775.1 Austrofundulus limnaeus
CTACAGACATATGAAAACTTGTTAATAACGTGCATAAACTTTATATAATAAACTGCACAAAAGTAAATAGTCTATCTGTAGGCTACATGCTGAGTGAAACAAAATAGAATAAAGGTTTCTCACTATAGTACAATATAACAATATTACAAATATAAACAATGGAGGTAACTGTTCTATATTTATTTTAGATTTTAAAAATGTTGTTGCTGCAGCCATTAGATCAGAGTGCAGCCATTAAATCGAAATATGCCAGTACCAGGTAACAGTGAACATAGGCTTATTGGCATAGTTTATATTTCTATTTACTAATACCTTTGTTATCATATTGTTGCATGCGTTGCTTGCACTTAGATTTATATAAAATATTTTGTTATATGCACAGTTTCTTTAGTGTGCATATAACAATAAAGCTTTGAATCTTGAATCTAAATTTCTGGTAATATTGACTTTTTTTGGGGGGTGGGGGGTCATCAAACCGTAATAGTTACAGGAGTTACTGAAGTCCCTCTGTGCTCTATGGAGACCAACTTGTTGCTGAGTAGAGTGTCCATCTTGCAAATGTAATGGCCTTATTTACATAACATTAGAGCAAATTCACATCTGCCTTACGGCAGTTCCTTGGGGTTTAAAGGTATGACTGACAAATGACAGAGGTCTGGAAGTTCTAGTGAGGGATTTTTTTTTCATGGTTTATTCTTGAAAAGCTCAATTTTTTGTGGGAGTATTTGTTCACAGATATCCTCATCATTACCAGCGAAACTTGAAAATGTTTACCTGAGAAGCAGAGATTGTGTTGGTTACATCTCTGGTATGTGTCTGTTTTTATTTCCAGTTGAACCAGAATATTTCTTCTGAACAAATTGTTGGAAAGTATTCAGTCAGCTGAACTGGTTTTTGATCCACATTTCTTTGGTTGTTGTTTCATCTTTATCTTTTCAGGATTGCAGCATTTCTTAATGCAGAAACAGGTTTTTTTTCTATTATTATTTGTTGTTATTTTCTCTAACAGAAAGATCTCGGTGCCTCTCAGTGAATATTGCTCTCAGTTAATCTCATTTGTCTCACTTCTCTTTATACCTTTAGCTTTGACACACAGGCAGTGTTAATATAAACCAAACCATAGCAGCACTGCCTCATGGCCCATCAAATGAAACCATTTTACATCTTCTCACTGCTCTTTTGAGTGTTTAAGTGCAAACCACTCTGTTCTGAAAACCACTTTTTGTCCCGTGGCCTGACTGTCTGTAGGTCTGAACTGAACCTGATTCTGACCAGACCCCGCTGCCCACCTTATCTGAAAAAGATTTCGGTGCTCAAAAAAGGCCACATGAGAGAAAGCGTGTAATGGGTTTCTAACGAGGGGCGAGATAAATATAGTGTGAGGCTTATCTGAAGCGGCAGCAGTAACACTCCCCAGACCCAGACTGGCCCAGGTTGGGCTGGACTCTGATGAGCCTCTCAGACACGGGACGCTCCGCAAGCAGTCAGGTGGAGCGAGCCTGGCCCAAGTTCTGGATCAAATGTAATGCAGAAGATTTGCATGAGGTAACATGACTGTCTGGTTATATTAGAATATTTACACACACACACACACACACACACACACACACACACACGCACGCACGCACGCACGCAGGCACGCACGCACGCACACACACACACATTTGCACAGCTATCCGTTTGGGGACATTCCATTGACTTCCATTACATTTCTACAGCCTAACCCTGACCACAAACCCTAAGGCTATCCTCACAGGTACCTACCTGACCCTAAAACTAACCYAAACTCAATTCACACCTTGGTCCTAAACCCAACCCCCAACCCACCAATGGMATTTAAACCAAATGGGGACTCGACTTTTGTCCCCAAATGCACCAGTTGTTGGCAAAGGTAGGCATTTTGTCTTAAAATTGCCCCCAAATGTCACCAGAAACAAACCCACACACATGCTATGTATCTCTATCCCTGTGGGGACTTTCCATTGACTTCCATTCATTTATTGGTCATTTCTACAGCCTAACCCTGACCTTTACCCTAAAACTAACTACTGCAGTACACAACGGTTCCAAAATATAGCAAAAGCTTAATTCACACCTTGGTCCTAAACCTACCCCCCCAACCACAAAAAATAAAAAAGCAGCCACCAAAGTCATGGGGACCGTGCTTTGGTCCCCACAAGGAGCATTCGGTTCCCACAAGGCTGCAATTTCCTGAAAAGTCGTCCCCACCAAGTAGCAAAAACATGGCCACACACACACACACACACACACACACACACACACACACACACACACACACACACA
>NW_013952618.1:272432-279042 GCF_001266775.1 Austrofundulus limnaeus
ATTTTTCTTTGTCCATTAGGTTATGTAAGTTTTGACCACAATATGGAAAATGTAATTTGTACTTTTATAACAACAATTTTGTTATATAACATTTAAAACAAAGATTTATTTTTTAATAAGTAATGACAGAGATTGGCCTTTGGCTTGGATCAAGTTTTGAATTGTCCCCCCGTGTGTAACTGAGTTTGACCCCCCTGGTTTATGTCATGGGCAGCGGCCCYCTCAGTGCAGAAAAACAGGTTTTAGAACAATTTCTSCTCCCATTTTGACAATTTCTTTTTTCTGGGAAAGCTTTGCTTAATTCAGCAAGACAATGTTAACCTACAGACCGAACTGATCTGCCTCTCAGCAGGTGAAAACATTTGACTCAGGACTGTTGTCTGCTTGTCACACATCAGTGTTTATGTCTACAGTGATRTGAAAAGTTAAAGACGTCCCACTCCGACAGTCTTTACGCAACATTTTTTTTTTACTGATGCAAGTGTTTGTAAAAACAGGAGCTTATCCTCACCAGTTTTTGATTAAAGGAAAGCTGCAGCGTGATAAGAAGGGCCTCTCTTCTTGACGGTTCTGTGGACGTCAGAGTTACACGACGGAGTGAGAAGCGTGCAGGCAGTGAGATTTGACTATGTCTACTTTGTATGTGCATGTGAAAGTGAGGCGAGATGGGGTGGGGGCAGGAGAAGAGACCTTATGGTGACTCAGCATAAACACGGTCTGCTGGGCCTGCGTGACCTCGTTCATCAAGCTGACACCCGGTTCTGTTTCTGCCCTGTGATTCAACAAGGAGAGGAGGAAAAACAAAACAGAGAGCCAAACAGAGGAAAAACAGCGGCTTGTGAGGAGGACCAGGATGATGAAAAGCACGGGGTGGGGGGATGTTGGGGAGAGAAATGCCACAAATGAGAAATAGAAGAAGTAAACAAATGTGTGAGTGAGATCACAAGCAGAGAGGCCTGGCTCAGATAGCGGGAGACACTGTGACAAAGTGAGGAGGAAGAGGAGGGGGAGGGAGGAAGGCCAGAGCCGCCTCACTTCGGTCACATCCAGTAAACACAGCAACAGCAGACACATCCATTCTGCTGAGTGCAAAAAAAAACAAAAAAAAAAAAAAAAACCTGACATGATTCAGCTATATTTAAACAGCAACTTGTTCTTCGTGCTGGCACCTCCTAACATGTCCCAACTCCCAGCCTGGCTTCCCTCACCTCGTCCTCCTCTGAACCTGTTGGACAAACGAAACCACGGAGCRTCTGTCGCTGCTGAAGAAGCTGCTCAAAGTCACAGAAACGTGGTCGAATATCACACAGGTCATCATGGTGTTGTCACTGTAAACACGTCTGCAGACTGGTGCCAGTATTTACTTTGAAACTGCACTGAAGCTGATCAGCTGAGCCTTCATTCAGACAATATACACACAAAAAGTAAGGACATTTGTGTTTGGTAGACTTTGTTGCAACAATGCTTCTTGGCAATAAATCATATACTGGTTTACACCTGATTGGAAGCACCTGGGTGCACCAGAAGCTCAAAACGTGTTAATATCAAACGCAAAATAAACTGTTTGGCAGAGATTTGGTTATTTTTTTTCTTATGCACAAYCCACACACTCAGCTCTACTGCTTATTACACAAATGCATGTTCCTTACAAATGTGGCACCATTTAAAAGGGAAATTAACAGACTTTCTGTGTAGGATTTGTTACAACAAAGAAATAATCTACCAAACACMAATGTCCTTACTTTTTGTGCCAAGTACAGTGTAATCATTGGCTTGATGTTCCTTGAAGTAATGCATATAACCCACCATGTTTCATGGCATAGTTTAGGACCAGGATTATGCTGAGAAATGACAGTTATAGTTGATTTGGTGAAACCTTAAAAATAATTGTGCATAATCTCATGCAATATTGTATCTGTGTTGCAAATGACTCAGCTACCAAAACTAATTATAGCTCAGTCWCTGTAATACCCACTAAGTTAGAGCTATTTTATGATAAATTTGATAAGCTGTGGTGGTCATCTTCCATTTGATTCAAGTAAACAGTTGTAGATGCACATCGAATGATTGCTTTTGGAAAGTCTCATTAAAATCCATCCAGACTAACAGTTAAAGCTGAGGTTTTAAGCAAAGATCTCACAATGAACAGCACTGAGTATGTGTTGTGTTTCAGCAGGCCCTAACCAATTTGGTGCCCWAGGCAACATTTCACATGGTGCCCSTTGTGCAACTTTCTAAATCTCACTGCCATTTTAAATAGTTTTGTCTTTGGTATTGTTTTTAATCTTTTAAAACAATATAATTCATTTGGAACAGAACTCCAGAAGTCTAACAGCTACCTGCCAACATTTGCTGACAGCAATGAGGAACACCTGCTCATGTTAACCAGCAGCTGTGGAGTGAAGCAGTTCTAGCGGGGTCCAGGGGTGTACGCCCCCAGAAAATGTTGTAAAAGATCTACTCAAAGATATGCATTTTCCAGCCAYTTAAGGAGTGTTTTACTAAATTCTTGGGATTATTAAAATAAACAATAAATTTATTTAAGAGAATGATAAAAGTTAGATTGTTGAAGAAATATGAATTTGTATAATTGCATTCATAAGAACTGTTGTTCGAGAAGGAGTTAAAGTTTTTTGTTATATTTTGTTATTTGAAGACTATTTTTGTTTCAACTTATTTTTTTTTTAAAAAAGGACAGATATTAATAAGAATATTTTTCTTCTTTCTGCTACCTTTCATTTTATTTGTGTTATTATTTGTTGTATGTATGGCATTTGTTTTTGTTTTTAAATTAAATGAATACATTTTAAATAAAATAAAATAAAAATAAATAAAACAACATAAAAGCTATAGTTTATGATGGTATTGAAAGAAAATATGAAAATTAGGCGTGTTCATTTACCTTAATATGTGTTCGTAAACACATAGAAAACACACCGATATTTGAATGTTTGAATGAGAAAAGAGTTACACAACAGCACTGGTCTGAACCACTTTTACTGTGTTCAGTAGGATTCAGGAAACAATGATACTCTTATAACCTTCTTCAGGACCTGACTCCGCCTATTTTCATTGCATCATCAAAACTGGYCAGCTTACGGCTACAGTTCAATTAAGTGTTGAAAGTGTGTTCAGGCATGCATCTTATATATACCTTTGTTTCTGTGTTGATAGGCACTCAGACCAGTCTGTACATAAAATCATCAATACAATCACAAAAATAATCACAAAATAAAGAGGCCATTTTTCACCTGAGAAGAGACTACAGAATGTGTGGTGGTTTTAAAAATCAGTAGTAAACAAACCCCAATAAATCCCTTCAGTAAAATACTTAAAACCAGACTTTAACACAGATCAGAACTGAAAATTTCATTATCCTTATTTTTTTTGTTTACACACTGAGAACCCGTAGTTAGTCTTGACTGCATCATTTAATACTTCTATCACAAAATACCCTTCCCTTCATAAACCTGAGTAATCAGTGATTATTCTACAAACTAAATTAACTATAATCTGATAAAAACTAATAAAATGTTTTTTTGTACCCCATTTGTGCTGCCCCCTAGATGGACAGTACCCTTAGCATTTGCCTAAACTGCCTATGCCACAAGCCAGCCCTGTGTTTCAGCTTCTATGACACCATATTTAATCGCATTGTGTAAAATTTAATATAACAATTTTTGTGTTTTCTAAGTTCAGCTGGTTATGGCGATCATTTGTGTTTGCTTCAAACATCCTGGTAGTTTCTATTAAAATCTGCGCAGTGATTCATGAGATATTYTGCATTCAGACAGACAGCAAAATGTTAAACAATACATTACTTGTTCCTAACCTTTCCACAAAGCCTCACTTAAAAAAAAAGAAATATCCTTTTAAACAAACAGGCCAGAAAAGCCTGGCTCCAGGTCAGAATGTAAACAATCCCAAGAACTGAAACTCCCTGAGCAGACGGGTTAAAGGGCAGTGTGTTCGTGTAATTAGGTGGAGAATAAGTGGTTTCATTAAAGTCTTAATGAAACAGTCCAACCAAACACAGCACAGGATCAGCGCCTCAACGCAGGGCTGTGTTTTAAACCATCACTGAATGGAGGAATTCGTACGCAGAGATGGATGTTTTTGTTTTCTTGTAACCTTGACTGCTTTGTCTTCTCGTGGCCTAAAGAGGAGTTTAGAAGCGACACGCGAAGAAGCTGATGCAAGCACAAGCATATGAGAGCGCTGCTGGGTAACTCAGGCAGCTAAGCTTGTTTAGCAAACTGTTGTTTCTTGAAGCTTTGAGCAACATGTCTTCAAACCTCGTATTATTATTATTTCCTTTCTGTAAACTAAAGTCCCAGCAGGAGAAGACGCAGCAGTGTGCAGCCTGAGGGAACTCCCAGCTCCCCTGGCAGGTGGTGGTGTTGTGGCTTGATAAAAAGCCCCCCCCCACCCCCAATCCCCATATGGTGGATCTGACAGCCTTGATAAGAAGCACATACAGAACTGCACCCAGTCACCTCTAAAGGTTTTTGACAGCATCCTCTGTGACGTCGTTCCAAACAGAAACACAAACATCAGGAGGTGGCTTTATGTACAAATTTTTATTTGTATGGATTGTTTGAATAGACTGTAAAAGACATTTTAATGAAGAAAAAAAAATTAAACAAACCCAGTCAAAGATATGTCAACGATCATATCAACAAAATCCACTGACTGGTGGGAAGAGATAAAAAAAAGTGTATGCAGCTTTGACTCTGCAAGTTAAAAGACGTCACTGCCATGACAAGTCAAGAAAACAACAAAAGCCATTTTAACTTAGTACCTTTTATAAATACCTACATATAAATATTGAAAATGTACTTCGACATCTCAAGGAGCTGTACACAGATGTTCTTTTGAGGGCAACAGTTTTTGACAATCTCAGTGAAAAACAAAAACAAAAAAATTTAAAACACTGGTGTTGAGCTCAGTGTCAGAAACCTTTCAAACATCGATGTACAAAGCTCCTGGTTCCCATGTTTCCCCACATACTGCTTCTGATCATCCATGTGAACTTAAAGCTTTCTGTACCCTACTTTAAGGCCTCGTTTTACAAATATTAAAAAAAAAAAAAAAAAAAAAAAAGAGTGTGCAGTCCTTGAACTCCAACAGTCTTTTATGAAAAATATTTAGTTTTGTCCTTTAGGTGGAGTTCCTCCTCGTATTCCTGGGTGGAGTTAGGATTTCTTTTYGAGGCAGAGCTCATCGTGGAGACAAACAGATGTACTGGGGATCCTGCTGATTTCCTCCACAGACACCATCCAAACTACTACAACTGATGATCCACCCAGCCCCACCCGTGTGTAAAAACATCAGGGTCCATCAGATCCAGTCCAGACCCCTCAGACTGGGAGGACAGTTATGTACCATGGACATGCGTAACTTCCTCTGACTGAGCTGAAAACATGCTAACATAGATAATAACTGCATGACAAACAATGACAAGGACATTAATACAATAATAAAATTAAAAATATTGATAATAAAAAAGTGAAGTGTCATCTTCTGGAAGCCCTTGGAAGCGACTGCATACTGTACGCTGTTTGGCTTCCCAACAGTCCTCCCACCCCGTTTTCCACTGAGCAAACAGCCCACACTGATGTATAGTGCAATAATGCCCCTCCCCCCACCTTTTTTTCCCTGAAATCTGCTGCTGATAACAGCAGTGTAACTTTGCAGGGAGTTTCACCATCTTCTGTCCAAAAGTCTGCAATCATTACTCCCTGAACTCCTCCTCTGTCTGCGTCCCCCCCGCCGCCACCGCCGCCTCACTAAATGCGCTCGGGCTGGATGTGCTGCTGGGGGGCGTAGTGCAGAAAGGCCGGGGCCTGGCCGGTGGCAGAGGGGAGGGTGGGGTGCACGGTGGCGGGGGCCGTGGCGGCGACGGCCGGGCCGGCCGTGGCGGCGGCGGGGCTGGTGGCGTAGCTGTAGTTCAGGAAGCTGGCCGGGGAGGCGGCGTACGGGTACTGCTGCTCGAAGGCGGCGTGGGCGTACTGCGCGTAGGCGGCGCTGTAGTCCAGGTACGGGCCGGCGCTGACCGACGCCGACACCTGAGTGGGCAGYACCAGGCTGGGCTGCACGAACGCCTGGGGGTACACGTACTGCTGGGCCAACCTGCACACAAGACCACCAGACGCTCAGAGAACCTGCATCCCACGAGGCGTGTGTGTGTGCTGGGAATATTAAACTCTCTGGAGGTACCGACTCACACACACACACAGGTGTTCCACACTTTTAAAATTAATTATTTACAGCAAGAACAAAGAGCTGAGGAGGTAAAGGTGACTCAGTCCTCCACGTGTGTCGGTTAGTGAAACCAACCAAACCTGTTAGGTGGGACCTCCTGCGTTAGACGAGAGGGAACAAGTGGAGGCGGGGGGGGCAGAGTCAGCCGTTACTGGCAGCTTTTTAAGCTCAGGCATCAACTGTGTTTTAACAGCTGCTGTTCTTCAGCCTCTTAACACACACACACACACACACACACACACACACGGAAGTGTGTGAAGGGAGGGCAGAAGTTGCAGTATTTTACTTCTCAGTTTATAACTCTGCTGTGGCACACACTCTCACAGGTGATGATAGAGGCTGGGGG
>NW_013952618.1:279295-281228 GCF_001266775.1 Austrofundulus limnaeus
GTTTAACAGTGGCTGGGGAGCTCATCAGGGCCGTGCCAGGCCTCGTGGGCCGGCTCAGGTGTAGCTGATGAGGGCTGTGAGGGGGGAGTGTGGAGGTGCAGCTTTTGCCACTTCATCCACAAAAGAAAGAAATAGATCAGTCCATGTTTCCCCTCTTTTCTCTAAGATTGAAAACCTCACATCTTAGATCATCTAAAAAAGGTAAAAACTTCTCTTTAATTCCTTCCTATCCCAACACACACACACACTTTAAAAGAATTTGGAGCAAAACAGAGAAACTCAACCTGAGACACAAACAAACATCACATTTAGTGTGTTTCAGCTGCATGTTATGCTGATTAAAATGATCTCAGTCGTTTGTTCCTAACGATCTGTGAGGACTGTGATCTGATTAAAGATTATCAGAATAAAGTAAAAAAACAGCATGCACAAATAATAAAGAAAAAAGGAATTGGAATATATTACAAACATTATCCAAACGTCTGCCCCTCTATCCCTGCCCCCACCAGTTGCCACTGCAAACCCCAAACCATGCCATAATAGGAACAGAGTCACACCACAATCAGTAGAACCCTCTTCAGTTCATATCACACAAAAGAAAAAAAAAAGAAGTAGATAAGACACTCCAGTCTATCACAGCAAACTGCACTGCACTCTCAAGCCATCACTGGCACCTTGTGGAAAGGCTGGCTGAGGGAGGGGGGAGGAAGGAGGRGGTGGGCGACCAGAGATTTATTTATTTTGTCTTTCCTGCCGTGCCCCCTCTTTAGTCCGGCACATCGTTGGATCCTCTGCTGGTGCACCGGTCAGCTGGCAGCGACAGATTGGTTGCACAAAAAAGGTGAAAAATGATTATTGTTAGCAGAGAAGATAAAAAAGATCCACCTGCAGCTTCGTGTCACTGGTGTTCATGAAGAGTGGGCAGAAAAATAATCTAAGAAACTCAAGTTTGTGAACTGAACTTCTACACAACTGTGTTAGCAAACAAAATGAAACAAGCAGAAGAAAAAGAAATTAAGGCACATATGTGAGAGTTAATCCCTCAGTAATGACTCTACACTGATTCAGCGGGACAGGTCACTCGTCTTATGTGGTTTTGGAGGCATGCGGTCAGAACAAAACGAGCAGTCGTGCAAATGAACAGAAGGAAAGGGAAGACGAGACGCCTGGATCATCTCGTTGGTGCGGAGTGACAAGAAGGTCAGCTGCAGATTCAGCTTTTATCTAAAAAAATAAAAWAWAAMMSMSWSAGACAAAAGCAACTTGGAGACACGAGCGAGTCCCGAGGCTACAGAGGTGCCAAGCTCAGTGGCGAGTGGCGGCGGAGGASGGGGGGGGTGACAGGAGGAATATCGCTGGTCAGCTGGTTGTGCGCTGACKGACGGTTGGTGCGTGCTCGGCAGAACGCCGCCCTCAGGCACCAGAAAACACTTGGAGGATTTATCATTTGTGAAGGTCGTGTGGTGCGTTGCTGTGAAAACTCACACGGAGCRGCTAAATATTTCTGCACGATGAATTAAAAGACGACCCCACGGCGCGTGAAGCAACGAGCAGCTAGAGGGGCTTCATCTTCCTGTCTCCCCCTGCAGAGCTGAGCTGGTGTTTGACACCTGTAGGGAGGACAGTTTCTAAGGGAGCACTCTGCCTCATTAAACTTCACATCTACAAACCCCTCCTCTTCCTCTTCATTTGCCTTTTCAACCCCCCGTGTCCCCTCGGAGTCTCACAGAGGTGTCAGTTTTCAGCATGTGACTCAGTAATGGTGGCAGTGTGCTAATAAGACAAATTATGATTAATGGGGGAAAAGGGTAAAAAATGTGGCGTAGGAAAGCAASAAGATGGAAATGACGCAGGACAAGAGATGAGTCTGCAAGACCGCTGACAACTCTTCATAAAGAGAGGGTTCATGACCTCAGTAACCCCCCCACAACCC
>NW_013952618.1:282270-297540 GCF_001266775.1 Austrofundulus limnaeus
ACCCTGGACACCCTTATGTCCTAGTCACATGACCAGTTTAGTGGGAAATATTTGCTCTTCATTAAACTCTGTTCCAAATTGTGTCAAAATTACAGACTTCAGGCTAAACATCAATGCCTGGGATCCCTAACCAGCCATAATCTTGAAATTTAGCAGATTTAAAATCCTGTCGTTTTTAGCTAATAAAAGATTTGTTATGACAACACATCGTAAAYGACGGTGCACCAAAGAAGTTAATGATTCACTTTTTTTTGTTTGCAGGTTAAACATGTCCGATTTTTGAGCAATCTGTCAACAGAAATGGAAAATAAAAGTCAAGTTTCGCTGAAGTCAGGCTCTTAACTTGACCTCTGGTTTATTCGTTTTCACTCGTCTAAGCTTTGGCATGTAAAACATGAACGGCCCTGCTCTGTAGCTTAAAGCGTGATATCTGAGAGCTGGGGGGGGGGGTGTCATAACAGTGAAACTGTGCTCATTAGCTGCTCAGCCAACCTTAGCTCCTGTATGAAAGTTGTCTCCACAACAACGCAGCAGTTTCTAGAAATCCCTCTCRGTGACGGCGCTCGCTCGGGCAGGTCCGCGAGTCCACGGGCTTCTGACAGAAGCTAACAAGTGAGTCACACATTCACCTCAGGAACGCACTTCTATTACCGCCGATGTGTGAACCCTCAAAAAACTCAAATATGCTAATGGAGCACTTGTGAGTTGCGTGTGGATACAGAAAGTGACACGTAGCTTCCAGCGGCCCCGTTTGTCAAAGAAATAACAGCCCAGTGGTCGTGCACACAGCATAATAGCAGAGAACATAACAAGCGCCCACTCCTTGCTCACTTACCCATACTGCCTCTGGATGAGTGCTGGGTGAATGGGCTGCACTCCGATGGATATGCCTGGGTAAGAAAAAAAAAGGAGGAGAGAAAGAGAGCTGGCTGTTAGACACACACACACACACACACACACATCTGCATTTACAGAGGAGGAGCAGAAAACAATGCACAGAGGGCACAGAGAGACAGAGGCAGAGGCTGTTTCCAACCTACCATGGAAAAAAAAAAACTATTCCAAACGTGCAGCAGTAAATATATGTATGCAGCTGAATGCAGTTTCAAATGTAAATGTGACTTCTGCATGAATTAAAGATGCACGTGAAAAACTAATGCAAAACTCCAGCACAACCAGAGGAGTTCTGCTCCGAACTTCTGATGCATTATGAAAATCAAAGCGGCTCATTTATGGCTGTGGTCGTTTCGTGGTTGCACGTCGTCCTCCCTCCAGCTCACCTGTCTGCATGCTGCGAGGCTTGGCCCCCAGGTAAGCCAGGTTGACGTTGGCCTTTCTGCCGTCGATGATGGGGTTGGGRTCCTTGCAGGCCCTCTCTGCAGCTCCTCGGTCCGTCATCGTCACCTGACGACAGAAACGTTTAAAACTTCTTTTAGATGACAACATATTGGGTGAGTTGTAGAGACAGATCAGTGCAAAGACACATGTCTGTTCATTTTATCGTGAAGCCCGCCTCCTACAGACCTTTCCTATTATCAGATTTCATTTTCCAAAAAACAAAAAAAAACAAAAAGGAAAAATAAATAAAATGTAAAACCTGCCCAGAGCAGCAGTAGCCAGTCAGACTGTCACTAAGCTGTGGGCAGAGCTGCTGAAATATGGATCTGGGCAACAAGGAGCTTATCCAATTAGGAACAAAATAAGGAGATTGGTATTAGTCCACCCCCACCCGTCTCCCTCCTGGCATTAGACGAGCCCTTCTGTTATGATTGCCAGGTCCTGCCAGCTCAGAGTCACCTCTGAAGATGGACCAAGTGGTGGATGTAGGCTGTGGCCTGCTCACATTCAGAGGACAGCTCGTTAAAAAAAAGAAAGTCTTCATCGTGGAGTGATGGGGGGACAAAGCCCAGTGCAGAGCCTGTGTTGTTACACAGTAAAGATCCAGGCTGTTTACACTGAAGAGCCTTGTGTGTGTGTGTGTGTATGAGTGAGGGGGGTTCCACTAATCCACCTCTGAAGTGTGTYAGAAAGAAAAAAAAGGTGTGCTCAGCTTCAGGCTCCTCCTCACAAAGCCACCTCTCTAAATGCAGCACAAGGAAAACAGAATTAGCCTGACATTATAATAATAAAATAAAACTAGAGCATAAAACTGCTGATCACTTCACTTTTCCAGCCCTAAACCTGGGAAGAAGCACCCACAGCGCCCGGAGCCTGTCGAACCAGAAACACCAGCCTCCACAGGCAGCCGTTCAGTACCTGCTCAACTCACGGAGCAGCTTTCCTGACTCCATGAGCTGATGTGTAAACAAAGAGCAATTGTCCAACTATTTTTTCTCCCCCCCTTAGAGGTAAACACACACACACATAACTGCTTTCCATCCCTTCTGTGGCCTGATAGCACACTGGAGAGGTCCAAACGTCTCGTAAATATTTGCATTTTTTCTGCTGCTTCTGTTCTTTGTGTCTCCATGCAAGGTTAGAAAAAAAGCCCGACTTGTTTTGCACTTACAAATTCTTCATAATAAGATCAATTAAAACAAATGAGGTTCATTTTGAAAACAGGAGGCAGAAAATTTGTTGATGTGATGTTAAATCATGTCCTGTGGTCCCTGACAATGGAGGGCAAGGTCAACGTCCACAATGCTCTAAATAACCATATAAAGCAAGCAGGGTTGTCCCCCCCCCCCACACACACACACACTTTTATTGCCATCAAACTGAGGACTTTGTATTGACTTCCATTCATTTTTGTAACTGTTTTAATGCCTAACCCAAACATTTTCCCTAAAATTAACCATTACTGGTCTATAGCTAACCCTAACCTGAACCAAAACTTAACCCTCACCATCCCTCTAACCAGTAAAGCACAGCAGAGCTGCAAATAAAGTGAGGATTTTGAAGAGGTCCTCACTTTCCAAAAATGACGTCACTTTGTTGATTATAAACCTAACATGGTCCTCACTCTGTGGGCAACACACACACACACACACACACACACACACACACACACNATTATAAACCTAACATGGTCCTCACTCTGTGGGCCACACACACACACACACACACACACACACACACACACACACACACACACACACACACACACACACACACGAGGAGGGGAGGTCTCTTTCCTGTAGGAAGAGGGGGTCTTAGGTGGGGGTTGGACATCAGACATATGTTGAATTATAATCTTCTTAGTTACACATCAACTKGTGAGATCCTTCATCCTCATTAGGCGAAAATACCAGCCAGTCAAGCCAATAAAAAAAATGATGCATTGCCATTATGTCAGCTTAGAGGAGGAAGAAGAACAGGGGGAACTACCTTTGACCTGAATGACTGCACATGACATCATGTCTAACACAGTTTAAACTCATCTTTTCACTGCTTGTATTAAAGCTGAAGGATAACAAACACATGTGAGGTGTTAATGAGTGGAGCTAGTGGGTCCAGACGGCCCGGGTGCTACTTACAAAGCCGTATCCCCGGGATTTCCCGGTCTGTCTGTCTGTTATCACCACCGCCTCGTCGATGTCCCCGAAAGCTTCGAAGTATTTTCTCAGCGAGGCGTCGTTCGTGTGGTAAGGCAGCCCGCCGACAAAGATCTTGGTAAAAGTGGTGTCCTTCTGAAGCGGCGTGGGAGGCATGACGTCCAGGGATCCGTTCATGTACTGATGAAGAAGCATTGGTCAGCCGGCGACGACACCGAGCCACGCGAATGACTTAAAAAACTAAACTAACGCTTAGCAGTTGGCCAGCATTGGAAMAGCGGAGCGCTACTCTCTCCCGGGTTTGGTGTAGTTTGGTTCAAGTTTCAACCACCTGTTGACACCTGTAACAACCAGGCAGCGAGGACACCTACGGCTGCGCAGCCGAGCCTGTTGCGTTTTTCAGCTGCTACGCGACGGCGTGCCGGGAGTTTTTATAGGACACGACTTAAGCTCCGCCCCAACACAACTATTGACCAATCAGCGTACAGACGCGACTTCAACGCAGAACAGCGGGCGCTCCCATTGGTCCATCCTCTGCCAGCACTTTACTGCACCTGCTTTTGTCTTTTTCACACAAAGAAAACGGTACTGTACTGAGGAAAACACGCTGTGCCACATGGTGACTACTGGGAAGTTACTCTCTCGGCTTTTGACGCGAATCCCCTCATAAATGTTACACTCAGCATTCCAAACTGCCTTACTTTACAGCTGTGGCAGCCACAGTCTGAAAGAACAGAAAGCAAAACGGAAAGATTTGTGCATTATTACAGAAACAAAATTAAAATTAAAAGTATAATTTTTAATAAGCTTCTCTTTTGGTTTTTCCACATAAAAAATGACTTTATAAGTGTGTTTGAAATAGTGTACAGCCTAATAGCAATACAACTAAACACTTAATTTAACAAGTTTATCTACTGAACTCTAAGTTTGAAGTGTTTCAAAGTTTGTGTACTGGATCTAACAATTGTCATCTATTATCCTTATGAGCAAAAAGGAAGAAGTATTATAAATAATAGCTTCAGTCTTGTTGACATTCATTTGCAGTCCAATTTCAGTCCAGTTAAAGGACGCAAACCCAGTTTGACAGCAGGTCATTCTCAGAGTCAGYAATAGTTTCTGTATCATATGGTCTCCTGACAGCTGTTTTGTTGAGTGTGAAGCCAAGATGTTCATGTAGAATATGCCTCATTACATACAATAATAACAAGGTATGGTGCAGGTGTGTCTCCCTGTAACCCCCTGTAGGACCATCAGCAGAAAACACTTTGGCACATGTCGTTATACTCTATACTTCTGTCCTGGACAATTGTTTTCTGATTACTATTGGCTTGAAGTATTTACATTATTTTCTCTATCTTATCTGAACATAAAAAATGTATMTTTTGATTGATTTCTTTTAATCTATAACTGCTCAAGTCTTTTGGTTGATGAAGGTAAAGTGTAAATTAGAAGTCAAACCCAGAAGCTGAATTTGAAAGCAGCCCCATAACATGAATGTAATCCCCATTTAAAGCTTAGTTCAAATTCCCAGGATCAAGGCCTTGTTTACATGGAGCCGGTTTTCAGTGAAACCGTATTTTTGTTGCCTTCCAGCCACTCGTTCTCTGACGCCAGAACTTTTAGGCCCCGTTTACACRAGACACGTCTTTAAAAATGGCCGCTGTGGTTGCCATGCCATGCAGGGTCACCAGATGGGGCATGATCTGTTGTTCTGTCACTTTAAAATGATTGTATTTTGATCCAAACTGTCATATACGTGCCGAGTGAGGCAAGACGAGGTCTGTGGTGTGTTTGGTGAAAATGTGCACAGAAAATGAGGGGCAAAAAGCAAACTTCCTGTTTATCTGGCAACCCTAAACCAGGCTTAGCTGGTTTATGTCCAAACTAGCGAATAAACTGTTCCTTTGGACCTGAGACGTTATTGGTTTTGCTTCTACATTATGCAAAGTGCAAGTAGCGCACAAAATACTGTTTTTGTACGGTTATTGTTGCTGGTTCAGAGGAAACTTTGTGCACTTTCACACCGGTGTAGCACTTCACACTTACGTGGGGGGTGTTGCCAAAGTTTCAGAGCTCTGCTGTGAAGTACCCCGGGTCAGGCTGACAGAGAGGTGACACTCTAATGACCTCAATAAAGACACATTCTGCACACCTTTTACTCCACAAACTGCAACACTTTTTCACATGCAGCCTTTGAAGCTGCCCCAACAACCCCTTTAATACCCTCTTGATCCTCTACAAGCCCCCCTTGAAACGGGGGACTGCCTGAATAAGAAGTCCCACAGCTTTGATCCCGTTTGCCTTGTTGAGCCCAGTGGACTCAGTTCCTGAATGAAAACACTGACGAGTGAAATGCTCCCCCTGCTGGTTGACTTTGATCAAAGCAGGCAGATAAGAGGAGTGACCGGAGCAAAGATGAGGCTGAAAGTTAAAATGTATCATTTAAATACCAGAAACCTATGAGATAAGCAGTTAAACAACCGAACTGTAAGTTAGTGATGTGTGTAGGTGGTATTTATGAATGTAGAATACAGTTTATTACTAAATAAATAGAATAGATTTAAGTTTGCACTTCTTTTGAATCTCAATAACTTTAATGGAGCTATGACACCAGACACAACTAGTCATAAAAAAATGAAAAATAACTTTGTAAAACTGTGAAGAAGGTGGAGAAAACGAGCCGAACACAATAAGAATGCATACATCAAGATGAACGAATAAAACCATGCCCCTTTATGATGACTTGTAAGACCGATAATCATGCAGCTGTCATCGACACCAGGTTGGATGGGCCCCTTTGATTGGTCCATGCGCAGCAGCGCCACAGCATTGGTCCGGGAATTTGTTGAAAGCAAGGGGGGTTTATGTCGAGCGCTTACACACACAGTAAAGCAGCAGGTCTTCTGCATTTCCTCACAAGAGACGCGATTGGCACGTTGAATCTAGAGACAGGAGGGAGCAGTCAGTACAAAATTCACAAGACTTTTATTTTTGTTTACACCTTAAACGCAGCTCCAACCAAAGAAATCACAAAAGCTTCAAATTTCTGAATCAATACTTTTTGCTAATAAATGTTCTTTGAGTAAAACAAATATATTTTTTTCCAATAAATATCAAATACATTAAAAAACACTTTTAAAATGCTTGGCCAAGTTTTACAATCTTCTATATCAATGTTTTTATGATGACAGCAGGCTTCAACTTGCTATCCCTATGCTACTGGCTGTGGAAGCACAAAGACGTTTTGCATAAAGCAGCATAAAAAAATTAAAATAATAAGAAAACATTCAACAAAACTCTGAATTTTGTAAAGTGCTATGTGACAAAGAACAGGGCAACAGTGAGCCCCCCGGTCAGAGAGTCACAGGAGCAATCAGGAAATGCAGCATCTCCATCCGGTGACCACGGTGTCCATGATAACAAGACGGCAGTCGCCYTTCTCTCACCATTTCTTGTTCCGAGGCTTCAGCTCCTCTGCAGCGTTCCTCAGAAAGATGTAGTTCTTCTTCTGGGGGTTGTAGTACTCGTGGCCCTGAGGGATGACACAAGCGAAACGATTATGCAAACAGGGGAGGTAAACAACCTTTGTTGTGATTTCTAACGCCACCTACCTTTGACCAGTCGTAACTGGAGGCGTAGGCAAAGATGTTGCCGTTGTGGTTGAAGCAGCAAGCGGTGATGGGCTGGTCGAGCTGCTCCGACGTCTTCAACTTGGTGCGAGCGTCTTTGTCCCAGAAGCTGAAGCGTCCGTCTGAGCCCACAGTGGCCAGGGTGCCATGGACCGGATGGAAGGAGATGGCATTCACCTGAACGCAGCAAATGAAATTAGACTAATTAGTAAATCAGCATAAAATATATTGTAAGAGTTTGGAAACTGGAAAATTTCGTCAAACCATATCTGGCATGCTGACTGTATACACTGAATACTGCACTAAACCATTAAAGGACATGTCTTACTTTTAAATCCTTCTTTTTCTCATTTAAATCATTCAGCTGGAGTCTTTTTAAAGTGAATCTGCAATGTATTGGTTTGAATTCCTCCTTATTGTAACTCCACAAACCCCTCTTTCATGAGGTGTGTCTCAGATCAGCTCGTTTTAAAGCTGTCTCTTTGAATCCAAATGAGTACACAACAAAACGTATTCCACAGCAGGGCTGGGCATCGTGGCCAATTCTCTACATCGATTCAATTTCGATTCATAAGGTTCTGAATCGATTAAACACGCTTCAATTCAATTCAACTAGATTCAGTTTTCTCTTAAAAAATGAACAGTTCAACTGTGTTGCAAAACATACTCCCTTTATTTTTTTCTTCACCATAAACAACAGGTTTTAAGAGCAAACTTGTACTTTAAACAGTTTAATCTTGAAACAAAACTGTCTCATGTTTCAAAGGTTTTAAATTAAAAGGGTGACAGTGTTGTTAGAGGCATTCATTTTTAAGAAAATAATATATTTTTTGATAAATAAGAAGTGATGGAATAAGGTTGCAGGAAAAGCGGTGGGCTGAAGGCTCCTGCATACTCCCTCCAAACTGCTGAAACGGGTTCGGATTGTCGCAGTTTCAGGAAGAAAATTGCGTTGTTCTGTTCGCATTGTTGACATTTCGGCAGCTTCTCAACACAACCTGCTGGTCGAACGTTTTACCCCACCACATAAGAACTTGTGTGATTGATCAGAAGTTCGTCAGAGTGTTTGTGCTGAAAGCGCTCAGACGCTGCGTTTTGTTAACTGCTTGCTTCAAACACAAAAAGCAACTCGCTTCTAGGGCTGTGTATTGGCAAGAATTTGGCGATACGATACATATCATAACAGAGGGGTCACGATACGATATATCCCGATATATTGCGATACTGTAAGCAAGGCAATATATTGCGATTTTTTTTGTCCAAAAATTCTATTAAATAAAAACCTCTTACTGAAAAAAAAACAAACAGAAAAGCTAATGTTTACTTACAATGCTAATGCTCTCTTACTCTCTGGCGCTCAAGAGGTAGAGGAGCCAAATGTCTGACTCACTGCTGCCAACTAGTGGTCAGAGGCTGAACTACAACATAAAAATGAACGGCTGGCAGGAAAGTTGACATTTTAAACCTTAATTAAAAATCAATAAAGGGCTTTAGAATATCGATACAGTATCGGGAAATGAAATATCGCGATATTTCAGTGTATCGATATTTTCTTACACCCCTACTCGCTTCACGAGCCGACTGTTGTAGCAGGAAGCAGCGATTTGTAGAGATAGTCAAATGGCCAAAAGCACGTGGATGGAGATAAAACAAGCATTTTTCACGGTGGAATCTAACTGATAAAAACTTTGGAGCTTTAACCGTGACAGATTTGTGGGTAAATAATGTCGGGTGACGATTCTTTTTTTTTTCCGCACTGTGGACTTTCAACGAGAAGAACCCCCCTGTAGTGACATATGCTGCAGCAGGAGGGGTTTCCCCAGGAGCTCGATACGGGGGTCTCAGGGACTATGAAAGGTGTGTGCAAAAACAAACGCCGAAAAACCACGTGACTGCGCATCGACTGTTCGGCTTCGGATAGAGTATGCAGAGGCCTTAATATAAATATACTTCTGCCCACTCCTTTTGAGTGTAAGAAAACTGTATATTTGTAAWGTTTCTGTTAACCCTCTGCTATGTCCAATAAAAATTATTAGGACAAAAAAGAAAAAAAAAATTACACTACATTTCATCACTGCGAATTTCATCAAGATGTTTCTTAAAGTTTAAAAATAATAACATTTTTAATAAAACTAAAGGATTTAGTTAGAACATTGTCTTTCACACACGACCGGAGAACTGTTTCAATCAGATGTTTACCTACTGTTGTTTGGTTCGAGCACCTGAACGAGCCGCTCCAAGCTTATTTTTGTTTTAAACTACCGTGTACGAGCACAAATCTTTACAAACAAAAGTTGCCATGGTCTCTGTTATCTTTAAGTTCTGTGGAGAGTCGGCTGGTAATGTTAGTGATTCCTTAGTTTCTTTTGTTTTGATCCAGACAACTTGTTGTCAGAAGCTAATGTTAGCACTGGTCGTCAACTGGATGTAAACATACGGCAAGCCAGGAGTGACACAAAACACAGAAACGCACATCAGCTTCATCATGCACAAGACGCCATGGGGGGAAAAAAAATTTAAAAATCAATCTCATGCCCTATGAATTGATTTTCCCAAATTTAAACAAAATCAAACCAAGATCAAWTAAATAGTTTTTTTTACCCAGCCCTATTTTAACAGTGTGAGATTTCTCCCTTAAGTTTATTATTAAGACAGCAGATTTCAGCTGTTAAAACAAACCCCTCATCTAGTCACGTTTTTAAAAAGACACCTTTCCTTGAACTGATAATAAATTAGCTCTAGCAAAATGTGTCATTTTTGACAAAGACATTTTGCATTAAAACAACCAAAACTTCCGAAAAACAGGAATTTTTGTGAAAACTTGGGACTTACAGCATAAATATCCTGTGGAGTGGTTGTGTTGGTTCCGTTGGACCTGTGGCACTTGAAGGTGAAGTTATCTTTGGCTCTGGAGAGGTGCAGAGAAAACATTCATGTCAAAAAAACAAAGAAACAAAACAAAAAATAAAAAACATTTCATTTCCAAGCATTAAAAAATGAAGTGAGCAGTGTGCCGCTTCACTCACGGGTTTGGAGGGTTGATGTAATGAATCGCCACTCGGCCCTCAATGCTTCCAAGTGCAAAACCTGTGGGCTTGTTCTGCTTGTCCTTGAATATGGCGACACAACGGTGCTGCAAGATAAGAGAGGAATGAGCTTCAGTAAAATAAATAAATAAATAAATAAAGTCTGGTTGAAAAAAAACAAACAAAAATAAAACAGCTTAAAAGAAAAGCAAATATTTATAGAGGAACACACACCTGATGTTTGAGAGGAGAGTCTATTCGGCGAAACTCAGAGGGCTGGTTCTCTAGCTGATACACTATAAGGCCTCTCTCAGCTGTGGCTACCACCGCCATGGGGTACACCTGCAAATAAAACAATAAAAATCAGTCGTAATCTGTTATTTAATCATTAAACATTACAATGACCCTTGCAATTTTATAAGCTACTTACAACGTCTGCACAGTAGCATCTCTCAGGCATCTGCAGGGACATCATGGGGTTGGGAGAGCGGGTGTCCCAAAACTAAAAGCACAAAACCTGTTTCTAAATGCTACAGCCGCTGACGCCAAAACATCACGCTCATATCATACATCATACAAACCTTCAGTGTTTTATCCCAGCTGCCCGTCATGACACAGCTGTAGTTGGGGGCTTTTATCCAGTGGATCGATTTAATTGGACCATCATGCTATAAAGAAAAAGAACAAGAAACGTTATTTTTCTTCTTCATCGATGAGAACACTGTTAATTATATGAAGTCTTGTCCAACCTGYGCAATCTGCATCGCTTGGTTGCTGTTCAGATCCCACATCTTGGCTGTTTTGTCACAAGACGCAGTGAAGACTTTGCTCCCATCCTGGATGGGTTAAATAAATAAATAAATAAATAAATAAATAAAATAGGTTCTCCTGAAGTTGACAGCCGACCTTCTTTTATTTTGTTTAACACTTACATCACTCCAGCACACATCCAGCACTGGACCTGTGTGCATCTGTTGGGCTTTGGGGACAGTCTGTCCGTTGTCCTGCACCTCCCAACATCGAACCTGAAACCATGTGATGAAAGAGACGACAGCAGACTAAACTACTGCTCGCATAACGCAGCGCTACATGTACAGTTAGGTCCATGTATATTTGGACACAGACACAAATTTAGTCTTTTAAGCTGTTWACTGAAACATATTCAAGTTACAGTTATATAAYGTACAYGGACATAAARTCCAGACATTCAGCTTTCATTTGAGGGTATCCACATTAAAATAGGATGAAGTGTTTAGGAGTTTCAGCTCCTTAACATGTGCCACCCTGTTTTTAAAGAGACCTAAAGTAATTGGACAATTGAATATTTCATGAACAGGTGTGGGCAATCCCTTCGTTAATGCCATTCTCAATTAAGCAGATGAAAGGTCTGGAGTTGATTTGAGGTGTTCTGCTTGCATTTGGAAGGTTTTGCTGTAAAGTAAACATGCGGTCAAAGGAGCTCTCCATGCAGGTGAAACAAGCCATCCATAAGCTGCAAAAACAGAGAAAACACATCCGAGAAATTCCTACAACATTGGGCGAGGCAAAATCTACAGTTTGGTTCATCCTGAGAAAGAAATAAAAGCATGGGTGAACTCATCAATGCAAGAAGATCTGGGCGCTCACGGAAGACAACAGTGGTGGATGATTACAGAATAATCTCCATGGTGAAGAGAAAGCCCTTCACAACAGCCAATCAAGTGAACAACACTCTCCAGGAGGTAGGCGTTTTAATATCCAAATCCACCATGAAGAGAAGACTGCATGAAAGTAAATACAGAGGGTTCACTGCACGCTGCAAGACACTCATAAGACTCAAGAATAAAAAGGCTAGACTGGACTTTGATATAAAACATCTAAACAGCCAACAGAGTTCTGAAGGACATTCTTTGGACAGATGAAACCAAGATCAACCTCTGAAGTTGTGGTACAGCTCATGATCCAAAGCAACACATCATCTGTAAAACACAGCAGAGCAGTGTAATGGCTTGGACATGGCTGCCAGTGGCACTGGGTCACTAGTGTTTACTGATGATGTGACACAGGACAGAAGCAGCCGGATCAATTCTGAGGTATTCAGAGTCATACTGTGTGTCAGATCAAGCCCACTGATACGTCATTGTTTCATACTACAGATGGACAATGACCCAAAACATAAAGCCAAAGCAACTCAGGAGTTTATTAAAGCAAAGAAGTGGAATATTCTTGAATGGCCAAGTCAGTCACCTGATCTCAACCTAATTGAGCATTTCACTTGTTAAAGACTAAACTTCAGACAGAAAGGCTCACAAACAAACAGCAAATTAAAACCTCCACAGTGTAGGCCTGGCAGAGCATTAAAAGGAGGAAACACAGCGTCTGGTGATGTCCATGAGTTCAAGACTTCAGGCAGTCACTGACAACAAAGGCTTTTCAACCAAGTACTAGAAATGAACATTTTATTTACAATTATTTAATCTGTCCAATTACTTTTGAGACTCTGAAATGAAGGGATTGTGTTTAAAAGATGCTTTATTTTCTCATGTTTTTATGCAATCATTTTGTTCAACCCACTGAATTAAAGCTGAAAGTCTGAACTTCAACTGCATCTGAATTGTTTTGTTTAAAATTAATTGTGGTAATGTCTAGAACCAAAATTAGAAAAATGTCTCTGTCCAAATATGGACCTAACTGTATGTAAAAACAGCAATGGTCTTGTTTATGGCAACAAAATAATGCCAGCTAAATTCTGTAAGTATGACAAAATCATAACAAAAACAAGCTGCTGCCCAAAAGTAGCCTTTATGCAATCACTTCCACAAGTGACCGCCTGGACAAAAACTAGTTTAAACGGGAAAAGATGTTTTCTTCCTGAAATAGAGCAAAACGTTCTTGTCATTTTCTAAGCATCACAACAACAAAGCTGAACCTATTTCAGTTACAATATTTGTTCGGGTTTGTGCACTACTACCAACAAAATAAAGAAATGTCTTCTGTTTTGTTGATACACCAAGTCTAAAGCTAATATTACGATTATAAAAACGACTCACATCGTTAGCCCAGGATCCTGCAATAAGGAAGTTTCCAGGCATGGTTGGAGGACTGAAGGCCAGACAGCTAATACTGTCATCTGGTGGTGATGTCACTTCCACATCCTGTAAGGTCGCAACACGTGAAAAAGGTGAGGGTAAAGAAAGCAGTAATTCAATATATTTCACCAGTCTGTGTTGTCTGCTGGTTTACCTTCATGGGGTTATGGCTGTCTGTCGTCGTGCTTCCAAAAACTCCAGTCCCTCCGGTTCCAAAACTTGAGTTTGCTCCAAACAAACTCATTCTGCATTAAGGTCACTCCTAATGTGCGCCTAGAGGAGGAAATCAAAAGGACTAAAATGAGATTATTAATTATTTATTAGTTGGGAAGGCTCTTCAAAGCAGATGTGCTTAATTCAGTTCTCCCAAGTCAAAACAAACATTTCCAGAATGTTTAAAATCCTGTATTAAAATCAATATATCAGATCTCAAACCTTTTTCTCCCTAAAAGATTATATTTACGTAACTTTCTGCATCTGTAAAATCATTCCTTTTGGGAGCAATTCTATTATTTTAACTCATGGTTTGGACAAGGTTGGGATCCAGGGTATCGTCCTTCAATTGTCCACTAAAGTTATAAGATTGTTCTTTGGAAGACGTCTCCTCTGCAGCCTCTGGAGTTCCTCTTGAATATTTATCTTTGAGACAATTTTAGTCGCACTGAACATGAGTCCCTAACTTTTTGTAAATACAACATTTAATTTAGTCATTCTACAAATACTACACAATTCTATACCGCCATGAGAAGAGGTGAAATGATGGATGACCACTGTCTAAATGTAAACAGTTAAATAACTTTAATCCCATGGTTAATCTTGGTCTTTCAAAGACCTTTATAAAATTAACATGTCATTTGTAACCATTTTTTTGCCAATGCCAAAAAATCAAAGTGATCATTTTGCCAGTATTTTTTAAATCAACTCTGACATGGAGTGATTTATTTGCAATGGCAGGTCTCTCTTGTTCAGTCTGCAGCCAAACTCCTGACATGTACCTGCACAACCTGTTAGTGTATTTTCACTGGCTAAATGGGAGTTAATGTGGTCTGATGTTTGATTAAGCATGATAGCACTGCAAACTAAACCCAACAATAACGTGACATAATTTGGGAACATAAAATACAAAAAATAGCCCAAAACGCTGTTTGTTTCATAGTTAGCTGCTAAATAAATTAGTATCGAAAGTCACGAGCATGTTCAGCTTAGCTAACGGCTAATGTTAATGCTAACTGCTGCGGTCTGACACTTTGCACTAATGTTAAACACACTGTTATAGTATATATTTACCATTATGCGATAGTGAACAAAATTGGAACGTCCAARTAAAAACCTGTTTTTTTATGAGCGTCTTAAAACAAACAAGCGTAAAAGTGATTTGAGATACCTCGTTAGCTCAACTGAGTCGGATTTTGATTTTTTTTTTCCCATCTCCTTGCATTTTAACATAAAAATCTCGAGCTGCCGACCTCCAAACTGCATAAACACACGTACCTTATGTATTTTTCACTCGGGCTGAAGGTTTCTGACTTTGAAATTAAACAATAATTTTGAGGAGGAAAGGAGCCACTTCTTCTTCGAAATGTGTTCGGTGTAGCTTTCTTCTTCTGGTGATCTTGGATTTGTTGTCGGACTCGAACTCTCTTGATGTTGCGGTGCTGCCACCTGCTGGAGCAGAACAGAAGGACATGCAGATCAAATTTTCCCCATTTTCATTTGTACCAGTATAAAAACTTTAGAAAATGAGGTACCACAACCAATTTCCCCTAATGTTAAAGGAGCTTTATTTATTCATTTATTTCTCTCTTCCATCTTGATAAAACAGCATAAATCCCAAAACACAAATAAAGTACCACGAAGTGATACTTGAGTAAAAGTACAAGTATCTTACAAAAAATTACTTTGGTAAGATTTAAACTCTCCTTTAGGAATATTACTGGAGTACAAGTCTTAAAGTATCTGATATTTTTGTATTTAAGTATTACAAGTAAAAGTATTTACTTAACATTTATTTGAGATGATGTATATATGTGTGTGTGTGTGTGTGTGTGTGTGT
>NW_013952618.1:297590-298610 GCF_001266775.1 Austrofundulus limnaeus
ATTAAATTCACTCTATAGGAGGCACAGTTTATATGGATAATATTTATTTTTTATGATAAGCAGCTGGAATGAACAAGCAAAAATGAAATAAAAGTAACAACTTTCTACTTCTTCCCTTTTTTTTTAAATGTAAGGAAAGTACAGATAATTGTGTGAAAATGTAAGAAGTAGAAGTAAAAAGTAGGCTGAAAAATAATTACTCAAAGTACAGATACCCCAAAATTCTATTTAAGGAAAGTAAAGAAATATTTGTGTTACTTTACAACTCTGAATATGACCAAATTTCCAGTTTGTTTTAGCTTTTCCCTCCCTTTGTCTGTGCTTAACTCTTTCAAGACTAACGTGCCTTTAGTCCACATAAATATATTTAGCTTTGTTTGCATTTTAAATAAGTTTAATGTCTCAATTTATATTTTAACCCAATGTTAGATAGTGAGAGAACAATCCAGTGTTTTTTATAGTTGTTGACACCTTATGGAAGATATAGTGATAGACCTTTTTTTAGACTTCTGAAAGACCTCATTTAATTCATTCATTTTTTATTTTATTTAACAGGAAAGATATTTGAGGTTTTTTTTAAAAAAATGTTTAGTAGTTTCATCACCCAGACAGTCAGCAGTCAAATCAAATATATCAACATTGAACAGGTTCACTTTACAGAAAAAATAAAGGGTCCTTAAAACAATTAAGCAATAAAAAATGACAACTTATTGTGTGAATTATAATAAATAAAATAAAATATCAATCACAACATTAGCATTCAGATGTTTATGAATTTTAAATGTTTCAAATTTGTCTAAACACTTTAAATATTTCCACATGGTGAAAAATTATTTAATGTTCTCTAAATTGCTCTTTCATGAAGTGAACCTGATGAAAACTGACACTATCATCTTAAATTGGGCCTGTTTAAATAAAATTGATCAGTTTTTCGCCTTCCAAAGATAATGGTTTTCCTGGTGTATTCAGCAGAATATAAAAAAATAGAGTTAATTATGTAGATGTCTCTCTCCATCTGTG
>NW_013952618.1:300220-314369 GCF_001266775.1 Austrofundulus limnaeus
AAATAATACTTCACTTCCACAAACGGCGCGTAAAACGTATCCGAACTCATTCATCTGAGAAAGCAGCTAAACTAACCTAATTCACACCTTGGTCCTTGACCCACGAGGCAGGTTTTTTTGGGGAAAATTGTCCCCACGATGTAGGAAAAGCAAGGCCACATACACACACCCACACACACTTTTGTCCCATTCTTTTCCGTGGTGATTTGTCCCACTCTGAACCCCTCCCGCCCCTCCCCTGACGCACTGAATCCTTTTTTTTTCTTCCCAAAGCAGAGGAGCGCGCGGCTGGATCGCCTCGAGGCGGTGCGTAACGGCGCGGCGAATCATGAATGAACGGCGGTCGGCTCTGATAAACAGAGGCGTGTTTCTCCACATGTCCCGAGCTTCTCTCTGAAAACACCGCACCTCCAGCCTCATCTGCCTGCCGCGCAGATCCGAGCGTAAAAATTTGGAGTATCCTAAAAAAAAAGGGGGGGGAAGAAAAAAATATGCAGATGCACCCAGCGGCCACCACAGCGTTCCTCCTGCCGTGGGCTTGCTGCGCGCTGGCAGCCGGCTTCTCCAACGTGTCCGTGGACACCGAGGTGCGCTCCAGCTTCATCCAGAGGCGGCTGCGCGGCCAGGAGCGCAGGGACATCCAGCGGGAGATCCTCTCCATCCTGGGGCTGCCGCACCGGCCGCGACCCATCGCGCGTGCCAAACGCAACGCCGCCCCGGCCTTCATGCTGGATCTGTACAACACCGTGTCCACGGAGCCAGAACCTTATTCTCACTACAAGGCCGTTTTACAGAGTCGGACCTCCGCTGGCCTGAGCCCGCAGGACAGCCGCTTCCTGGACGACGCAGACACGGTGATGAGCTTCATCAACCTGAGTGAGTGTCACAAACCCACTCCTCTGACCTTTCAGACCCTTATCACATGATTTAATTACRCATYATRCAAGAAAACAACTYGTTGCTTCCATTAGGTTTTRCTCCACCTAACCGTTGTAGGATTCAGTGGAAAGATTAGGARCAAATATCTTACCTGTTCTAGATAGCTCTTTGATTCAGCCTTGTCTCACCTGGCTGTTCAAGTTTTACTCAGTATTGCTCAAAAAGTGGTAAATTTACAATCTCACTATAAATTCTGAGTGTTTGCATCAAAGAGCAAGCAGCYTGTTTTGTGTTCAAAACTGGATTTACATTTTTTTTCTTGCCCACCTCCACTTACATCATGGTCCACTTGGTCAATTTTGTACCCAGCTGCCCCCCACAGTTCTGCATCAGTTTCACACCACACAAATATTCCACCTAAAATATTGATACTTCTGCTAAAAGTGCCATTGGTTGTAYTGGAAGTGCTACAGCTAGCTGCTGCGTCTCCACGTAAATCACYGTCCAGAGCCATAGTGTAAATGCTACATTACGTCAGCACAGTGTATTTGCTATAAGGCTGTTGGTTTCTTTATCTTCAGCAATCTTTCAGCAAGTCTAATTCAGTTCATTCAGGAGATGAGTGCTTTAGCKTTTTGTTTTTGCAACTTTGATATTTTTGTAAATAATTATAATTAAACTCTTTTTTTGTTACATTGAAATACAATTCTTGATTTTAGGTTTCAGCTCTGTTGATTCTAATTTTATCTTACCTGAAGTTACGCCAATTTTCATCCTTACAGTCTCTTTAGGCTTTTAGCTGTCTTGATAGGTTTAGCTTCTGTTCGGCTAATTTTAGCTTTCAGCCTCAGCTTTTTTCAACAGACATCGGCTGTCATTCAGCACTCACGCTGAAAAGGCTTTTTCTTGATTTATTTAGTTGTTTTCTACAAAATCACTCTTCCAAAAAGTTCTGAACTATCCCTTTGGGAATCACAACAGTTTTCCTGAATTTATTTATTCAACCATGTTTTTGTAAAGATCTATTTGTCAGACACTGATCCTTTTTTATATTTTTTTTTTTTGGGAGGGGGGTCACAATGTTCACAACAAATCAGGCATTATTCATCCCGAGCCAAGCTGTAAATGTTATGACAACACGCATGGATCTGATTTCCTTCAGATTCCTTCAAAGCTCAGAGGAGGGGGAGGTGGGGTTTTAGCACTGCTTTGTTTCGCAGGATTAGGAGCTGAAAAGTGTTTTTTTTTAACTCCCTGAGGAGGGAGAGATGTGACCAAAGACACAGACAGCATCACGTTGCTGCAGTCTGCTCAGTGCAGGTGTCTGGGATGGATTCGGCTCCGTCTTCATGACTGCATGGAGGAAAATAAAGAGTGGAGGAAAAAACTGAAACATTACAGAGATTTCGAAGACAAATCCTGCTGCCTGTTGATGAACGCTCTCCTGTCTGTGGAGAAAAACCAGAAGACTGGTGAGAGTGGAGGAAAATAAAAAGCTTTTTCTTCCTCTTGGCTATTATTTGGTTCCCATGTTTTTTATCTGAAATCTGCAAAAATCCAGAACACTTCGATTGTTTCAGTCCACATGTAATAATGCTAATCCAAACCATTTGGACGCTGGAAGAATATCTCATGTCATGAACTTTTCCCTGACAGTCTTTAGCTAATGAGAACTGGAAACACGTTTCTGGAAAACCAAAGGCAGATTTGTGTGGTTTCACATGCACAGAGGAAGAGGAGGGGAAAACAGACTTGGTGCGCCTTTTTTTTTTTCTTTTTAAGCCCACAATGACCTGCTGTGCTAAYGATTGGCAGGTTTTTCTTTTTTTAGCTCCCACATTTTGCTGGATTGACTTTTTCTTGGTGGTCTTTTGATAATAGTTTCAAAACGAAGCAGGGATTTTTATTTCTTTCTTTATTTTTTTTAGCATTTCCAAGGCAAAGGACAGACAGCTGCTGTGGTTCAATAACTTAAGGTTCAATTTATCATTGTTAAAGAAAAAGGTGGTCATTCTGTGAGAGCAGAGTTTAAATTCAGACTCAAACACTTTGTTACATACTCATAAAACATTATAAAACAGTAGTTCTTATTTGTTATTTTATCCTTTAAAGCTGTTTTAGGTCAGAAAAGGGTAGGGTGCCTTCTCTGGGTCAGGGAGGAGGTTCTGCCCCAAGTGGAGGAGTTTAAGTATCTCGGGGTCTTGTTCACGAAAGAGGGAAGAATGGAGCGGGAGATCGACAGGCGGATTGGTGCTGCGTCTGCAGTGATGTGGGCGCTGTACCGGTCTGTTGTGGTGAAGCGAGAGCTGAGCCAGAAGGCAAAGCTCTCGATTTACCAGTCGGTCTGCGTTCCTGCCCTCATCTATGGTCACGAGCTATGGGTAGTGACTTAAAGAACGAGATCGCGGATACAAACGGCTGAAATGAGTTTCCTCTGCAGGGTGTCTGGGCTCTCCCTTAGAGATAGGGTGAGAAGCTCAGTCATCTGGGAGGGACTCAGAGTAGAGCTGCTGCTCCTCCACGTCGAGAGGAGCCAGTTGAGGTGGTTCATCTGGTTAGGATGTCTCCTGGACGCCTCCCTGGTGAGGTGTTCTGGGCACGTCCCACTGGTCGGTGGTCCAGAGGAAGACCCAGAACACGCTGGAGGGACTATGTCTCTCAGCTGGACTGGGAACATTTTGGGATTCCCCCAGAGGAGCTGGTCCAAGTGGCTGGGGAGTGGGAAGTCTGAGTCTCTCTGCTTAGGCTGCTGCCCCCACAACCCGACCCCAGATAAGCAGAAGAAAATGGTCAGCCGAAAGCTGTTTTAGGAACAACTCTTTTTCAAATGTAAAAACGATTTTTTAAATGTTAGATTTCACCAAATACAACAAGCCTCTAAATATTTAATGTTGTAACCTTAAAAAAAGATGTCGTGCAAATTCGTGTGACTTTGCAAAAGGTTGCATTAAAAGTATGTTTTGTGAATAACTCTCAGCTACTACCACATCCAGTTTCAGCTCATCACCTTTAAAACTGACCAAATTATAAACATTTTTGTGTTGGCTAATATGGATTATTTTAGCTGTGAAGGCCGTATTGAATTTGGTCGACTCCAAATCCTCATCAGTTGTAGACGAACTTTTAATGATTCCTTTCTGACAGATTTAATGAAATCCTTTAGRTGGTTCATTAGATATTTTGCTAACAGACAAAAAGGATTGAGTCCAACAGGTAATGTTTTAAGCACATTGTGCAAGGARCAACACTTGGAGTATGTGYTGCGAATGACCCTCAGCTACAAACAAACACATTTGTAATATAATATGTGTAAAAGTAACTGAATTTTAGCTGTTTTTGTCTTTTCTAAGCTCAGTTGGTTAAAACCATTAAACTGTATTGTCTCCAAAATAAAATCACCTATAGATRTATRTCTAATGATTACTTCCTGGAAGTTCTAGCAAAATCCATCTTATGGTTCATGAGATATTTTGTTAACAGATAGAGATGACTCCAAAATATTAATCTTATCCAATCTGTTAGCGCTCAGAATAARTGTTGGGGATCAGGCTTAGCTGCTRCYRCACCAAACCTCAGCTCCGTATCTGTAAAACAGACTGAATTACAGTCAATTCTTTGTTTTATGGCTGTGGCAGCCATKTTGAATTGGTYATTTGATATAATTTTAATGATGATCACTAGGAACAGACAAACACATGAACACACACATTGTCTGTTTCAACAGTAAGCAATTAAAAGCTGAAACAGAAGGAGCTAAAGATCAGAGGAATTCTTGTGTTTTGGGGCAAAAAAGCAGGAAGAAACGTGCTTTCCTCTCTCAGTAAGCTGATTGGAAAAGGATCACGTTAAGAACTTTCTACTATGATGCCAGAAAATCTCATTAATCTAACTCCTTATCCGTGTATCCGTGTGCAAAATAATTGCTGTGAAACGTGAAAACTCACGCAGCTCTTTACAGATTTGGAAAAAATGATTGATGGCTTTTAGCAACTGAATCCCGCAGACCCCCCCGAAGCAACAGAAGAACCACGGTGACACAATTGTGAGTTTTCTATCATACGGGTTCTGACCCCCCACGTTGATCTGCTGGAAAATAAACAGTTCCTGTAAAATTGCAATAGGTTAATGATAGCTGTGTGGCCCTGCAGTGTCAGGGGCAATCTGTAGTGTTGAAATGTCTCCCAGAGGGAAGTTTGCATATCTGAGGTCTGATCTCTGCAGCTAATGGTCCCTAACGTAAACACTCCGAGTCCTTACAAGCAATTATTGCTTTCATAAAATCACCCCTCGCTCCCTTCCAGCATTTAATTGCGGTCAAACAAATGACTTGCAGGGTTYAGAATGTGCGCTCTCGATGCTAGTGGCGTGTGTGTTTTCATGTCGTTAAGAGTGTTTTCAGAGGACGGTGAGTCATTTTGTGTGGAAGCTCTGTGGTGCCACGAAAAAAAACCCTCTGGATGTCAGCTTGAACGACTGGGACTGAGACGTGACAGGTTGACGGCAGGTTGGGTTTAAGGTGGCCAATCGCCGCTCTGCTCGGCAYACAAAAGGGGTACTTCAGATCTTTTCAGGTGGGGTTAGACCCTGTTTACACGTCAACAGTCTCTTGCCTCACAGCAAGAAGGTCCTGGGTTCAGTCTCTAGTTTGGACATGGGGTGTTTCTGKGTGGAGTTAGCATGTTCTCCTCGTGGGTTTTCACTGCGTACTCTGGTTCTTTCCAGCAGTCCATAATCTTGCTTGTTAGGCTGTCCTCAGTGCTCTGCATACTCCATGTGAAGCCACGTGACTTCAGTGACAAAGTTACTTGACGAAAATGACATCGTTTTGTTCTCAAAGTAGCTTCGACAACCCCTTCTCACACAAGGCCCGGATGAACTTTTTCCTCACAGGAATATGTGTAAAACAACGTGATTGGTCAGAACAGAAGTTTGTGGGTGTGTTAGTTTAAGTGGAAAGTGCTCAGATTGCAATGATGTAATTTTGCAACATAATGATGATAATATTTTCTTTGTCCTTTTCCAGAAGCTGGCTGTTGTGCGTGCAAGCTACAAGGATAGTTTTGAGGATCAGTAGGCTGAGGTCATCAGAAAGTGCCCATCTATATATGACTCCTTCAGACTAAAGGCAGCCAAGTTGTAAGAAAATTAAGTGTTCATTAACTGAAATTGAGACAAAACCACATAAATAGTGAATAGATTAAAATATGAACAGAATAGGACTGTACAACCCCAGATCTGMACTGAAAGAAAGGATTTTTGGGTGTAGTAACAGTATTTAATTGTTGTTTTAAATTTTACAAAAATATCAAAATCTCTAAACTACTAGAATTTACTAAATAAACAATATACATTATATTATTTATCAATATTACTGTACACAAAAAAATAAATGCTAATATTATTTTACCAGTAATATTTCAGTGYTTTTTCTGGACAGCACATAAACATGAATATATTAAGTAAATTCTACTCTTCTGGGCTAAAACTGAGGGTGCATGCRCACACAAAGGCTGCTGCTCCTCATTCCCTWGCTTCACTTTTCAAGGAGAGGACAAGACATGGTCGAAATAAAACATAAATTGTCTGGTTTCTTTTGCTTGAATACATTTGTTGGTGTGCAATAGTTTGATGGTATAATGTAGGTAATATTTAGTTGTCAGGGAACAGGGAATGCATATTGTAGCATTCTGTTGTGTTTGGCTGTTTGTCATGTGACTGCAGTGGAGGATTGTGGGTAGGATTCATGTTTGTTGTTGTGAAATCATTTTAGGGAATTGGTTAACATTGTTCTTTCAGCAATTAGTCTGTTGTGTTACTCTTTGTGTGTTCATTATTTRTTAACTTGTGTTAAACCGTTCAGCTGAAGTAAMCATAAGTGAGAGTGGTAGGCCTMGTCATTGATAAGACCTGTGAGTTTTACTTTGTCTGTGTTGTTCATGAAGAAGAATCCAATAAAGGTTCTTCAAAACCGCCACCTGGTGGGGAAGTCTTGAACTGCAACAAGAGCTACACTTTCTGTAGCTTTGAGGTGTCATGCTACAATATTGTGCTTGACACATGTGCACTGTTATAAAAAACGTGTAAGATTTACTAGAAAAAAATTCTCGTAACAATTTGCACTAAGGTTTGTTAAATAAATTTAAATGCTACAAATTCATGTTATATTTACTCATCATTATCTAGTAAAAGTTATTAAAATAGTCAAAGATTTGTGAATAAATCAGGTAAATTTTACTTAATTTGATCAAGTATATGTTATAAAATTTAATTGAGCAAATTAATTAAAATTTACCTGATTTATTCACAAATCTTTAACCATATTCTTAATAACTTTTACTAGATAATAATGAGTAAATATTACATGAATTTGTAGCATTTAAATTCACTTAACAAACGTTAGTGCAAATTTGTTAAAGGATTTTTTTCAAGTACATCTTACAAGTTATTTTTTTCAGTGTGGTTACAAGCGTGCTTTATTTCTTCCTGCTGGAGTCAGCTAAAGCAGCGCTGACAGTTGCTCCCACTACAGGCCTACGGCTGGATCGCAGGCCACTCGAACAAATATTACCTTCCCTCATGAATTGATAACAGTTTTTCTATGTGTTGTTGGTGGTTCGGGCATGTGTCTAAACTATTTTAATCAAGACATAATCTTCAAACAATAGACCATAAAATCAATACTTAAAAGGGAAACTGAGAAAACGGTGTAGTGCTTTTAACATCAGTATCTAACCGATTAATTCCTTCGAAATGTCTAAAAACTGGATGGAGATGGTGAATGGACTGAACTTATAGAGCACTTTATCAAGTCTTGTTGGACTCCGAGGCTCTTTACACTTACAGTCACTCACCCATTCATACACACATTCACACACGGATGGTGGTGAGCTACAATGYAGCCACAGCTGCCCTGGGGCACACTGACAGACCACCATCAGCAGGCAAGGCGGGTGAAGTGTCTTGCCCAAGGACACAACGACTAACATGGAGAGAGCACAGATATTGTGCACAGAGGAGTCAGTTTGCAGTTTTTCGTGAGATTTTTGGCCAAACGGCAGATGCAGGGATGGAATGGAGACCCCGACGGGTGAGAAACCTGTGCTGTGACGTGTATTGCAGTGGGAGGGGTCTCCCACTGAAAACATATTTGAAACCAWGTGACAGCCAACCAACTTTGATACTTTGGATGGCATATGCAGTGTCCTTTTAGGTCCAGACTTCCGTTACAAAATAAACCTTTGATTGCAATAAGATTTTCCTGATTAAATAAAGGTAAAAATGAACTAACATAAAAAAAAGTTACATGGTATTGTTGTGCTTGTTAAATCCATTACAGTTTCCATACCAAAAACCATGATTTTTGTATCTYAATGACACAAAGATRTGCRCACTTCAGTTTCGTGCATGAAAACWGTTTCATCCAGACTGTTGAAAACACAAATGTTCTTTTGAACTGAGGATGAGGATGGGTTGCTTCTACAAGTTGAAAAAAAAAAGAAAACGGCACAAACAGCACTCTGCTATCTGCCATTGTCACTGTCACGTTGTCATTCGTCTACTTGTGCAGGAAAACGTTTGACCGCAGCTATCTGTAGTGAACTTGCACAATTTCTCACAAAGTCATGGGTTGTTAAAAGTTTCTACTCTGAGACCTGGATTCAAAAAGCTTTGGTGTACACAAACAGTTGAACTGTTGCAGAAATGCTACARTTTCACTTAGGAATAGAGCCTGAGGGTTTTAACTAATGTGACGTCATCAAGCCAGGTGGCGGCCATATTGGAGTTATAGCACTGGTATCAGRGAAACAAAGAAACAAGTGTTCTAGGGCTGGGTATCACCTGGCGATTCAATGCGATTTTTGATACAGAGCACAATACAATTCACAATACAGTGCTGCTCAACTGGATTAGATTTCTATATTGATACTTTTATTTATTGCTCAATGCTACTGACTAAACAAAATCATGCATCATTGTACTGCCCCCTAAGTGTTGGGGAGTGTATCAATAATTAAAGATTTTTTAAATTGTTTTTAAAAATATCAGCACAAAGCATTCAGAGTGACCTGCTGAACTCTGTCCTTCTGACCAACGCTTCATGGAAACTCTGAGCAGTGGAGAGCTCGAGTGGACTTGGGTTGGGTGGAAACCTTTGAGTGTCACCAACAACTGCTGTTTCACTTTCTCGTCTTCAATCAGGAGGAAATCACCGGATGGGGACGTATTGCGAAATAATCAGGGAGGTGTTGTGGGTGCAGACTCATAAAGGCGCAGTTGAATCTGTGCGGTTTTCTGCCCTTTATGCCAGTGAGTTTGTTTAAGTGCACTTGCTGCTGTGGTTTTCCGGGCTGTACCCTAACGAGCCTTTTCTTGTGGTCAGCACATGTGTGCTGTTTAAACAGGGAGCTAAAGTCAGCCATGAACATGGTTTCATCCCCCTCACGTTGGCACTTAGGGCAGACTTGACTTAAAGAATGTTTAGATCAGTCACTCCACTCATGGAAAAGGGATTTTTTTTCTCCTATTTTTAACAAAGTGCTTCCAAGTTGCGGGCAGAGGAACACACATCAGAGAAAACCTTGAATCAACAAGAGTTTTCACAGATATTTTTAACCAAAGACTGGTTTCCCATCTGATTGTACTTAAAGTAATCTTTTTTTCATGTCTATATGCTTTTTCTCTCCATGAGTTTTCAAGAAGTTTTACTGCATTTGTGTGTCAGCTGAGGAGAAAACTGGGTTCTTCAGATTCACGTTTGTTTTGTCTTCTCTTGACAGTTGATCAGGAGCTTCTGTTCCGGCCGCTTTTACAAGAGTTTCGATTTGATGTGTCCCGTATTCCAGAGGGAGAGGTCATCACGGCGGCGGAGTTTAGGATTTACAAGGATTTCATCCAGGAGCACGTTCAGAACGAAACCTTCAGAGTCAGTGTCTTCCAGGTGCTTCAGGAGGCCTCAGACAGGTAAATATGTCCAGATTCACTATGCTGCAGTTCTTAACATCTGTATATATTAAGGGTGGGAATCTTTTATTATCTCACGATTCAATTTGATTCTGATTTTTGGGGCYACGATTCARTCCAAAATCGATTTTTCATTCAAAGCTGATAATGTGAGCCCGTTCGTCGTGTTCCCAAAGTACCTTCATTTTGCGAACCTTGCACACCTCGCTATGTCAAACTTGGACTCATTCAGTAAAAACCAAAATGAACCCAAATCTTTGCATTCAATGAAGACAGGGGTCAGGTGAATCTGTCTTTTCTCCAGTTCTGTAGTTTCCTCTTAGTTTTGGTGCTTTCTGCACATTCATGTTCCAGAAGCAGCTGCGTGATGACGTCAGGACGTCCATGTAATTAGAAAATGGAGGCTGACAACCATTGGATTTGTTTTATTTAATTTTTTTAATTTATAAAAATCGATTTTGGAACATTTTAAATTGATTCTGAATCTTTGTAAATGAGAATCACGATTCTGATGTAAAACGATTTTTGGTGAACCCCTAGTATATATACAGTATATTGGTGTGGTTGGGGTGTGTGGTTCAAGTGACTCCAGTGAACCAGATCAGTAGGGGTGGGCGATAATTACCAACTGGGACATTGTCATGTTCATTGAATAGTTTTATGATTTTGCCTTTAGTTAGTCAGTTATAATAAAACACAGGACAAAGATTTTAGGCAAATAAAATAGTTTTCTATTAATTAATACCATCAATATGTTCTTAATGCAATTTTGTTCTGCATTGCATCTCTGATGTTGTGTGTGAATGACAATAAAGCTGATTCTGAATATAAAACAATGTAAAAGTATAAAACTGTAAAATACGTTTATAGGGTAGACATGTATTTTACTGCACAACTTATCTAAGAAAAAAGTTGCTAATGCAAAAACAAAGAAAGCAACATTGTAACACAATTATAAATATAACATCAACAATACTTCAATTGCACACTGACACGATGAAGAGAAGGGATTTCAGCTAATGACTAACTTCACTCTGTGAAAAAATGAAGTCACTACTGCAAATAAAGTGATCAYCATGCATCAATCCAATACCAATACCCAGCATCTTGGTATCAATACTTAGATCAATACGCCCACACCTGCAGGTCAGTTTGTGTGATAAAGTGAACCACATCATTGTTTACCATGTGGCAGCMTGGCTCATTTGTCTCATTTTATATAAATCATTACCAATCATTTCCATTTTTGTTTAAGCTGTAATGTTTGTACTTTAGTTAATATTAAAAAAAAACAAGCTTGATGAGTTGGTTTCAGCTAGAATTTAACCCATCAATTAATGGTACCTGCAGCTATTAAATAAATTAAATATATATTTTTCTTATCATTTCTCAATATTTCCTGATGTTATTTCCTTCCAGCAGCATGAGCTTACGTTGAATGACGACCCCTGTTCAGAACATGGCTGAATACAAGTGTTTCACTCATGAACCAAAAGAAATCAGAAGATGAACACTTCATGCTGATGATGTCTTGAACTTTGTTCTCACACTGACCTGGACCTGACGTTTGTGTGCATAAAGACAACATACAGTAACTAAGCCTCAGTTTAAATGTCCTTTCATTGACTTCCTTCAGATGCTAACACACTAAACATTACCTGCTAACATCCGTTTACCTCAACATCAGTGATTTCATTCTGCTGAGCAGAATCAATTGTTCTGAAACTAAAAGCTCGGTGAAGTGTTTTCTGTGAACTGACCCATTAAATTGAAAACTGTTGATGGTTTCATTATGATCCCTTGTGGTTAAACTTTTCCTCACATGACACCGCACCACAGCCGAGCATCAACAGTGTTTACACAGAAGTTAGAGTTAATCACAGAAACCCAGACCAGGACCGTCCCCACGAGACCTGCAATTTCATCACACCCCTCCAGGTCCCCCTTTTTGGTTCACGTGTGGTTATTCCTTCGTGTTTTCTTTAAACTGTCCCAAGCTGGTTTTTGTTTGCAAAGCTTCTGTTTTTGCCTTTTTTTTTCAAATGTGCAATTACACCTCGACTAGACTCGACATGTGATCCTCCTCTGACTGAAGGTGGGGCAGAGGCTTTATTTCTCCTGACACCCACAATCTGACCACTGCTCTWCTTGTTTAATCCAGGGCTTCTCAAAACTTTTGTGTATGGAGACCCCTTACAGGAGCGAAACATTTCCWGGGACTCCCTCAAACCACATGCATACAGTATAAAATTAATTTACTGCCATTTTAATACCTAAATGTCATCATAATAATTATTATGTTTTGTTTGGTTTAGTATTTTTGACWTGTGCAGTGTTCCTCATACGTATTTATGTAGTTTTTTTTTCAATGTAATGACAAAATTACCAATTTGTTTTTCATCCAAGCAATGGCTCATGAACTCCTACGTTCATGGCCATTAAACTGGGGTCCTACGACCCCAGTTTAACAACCTCTGGTTTAATCAATCAATAGACGAATCCTTAAGTCAGGATTAAAGCTGCCTGTCCAGAAAAACAGAGAGATTTTGGATTCAGGATTCAGGATTTATTTATTGTTGTGAGGATTCTGGCAGAAAAACCCAGGGCGCAGGCAAAATTCAAAAAGGCAAACATAAGCTCTTTAATATAAACAAAAAGAGGGCTGTCGTGGCAGCAAAACTTACAAAACAACTTCTCAGGAGGAACAGGATCACAAGGAAGCACGGAAGAAAACCACACAGGCTGAGGGGATGCAGCACAAAACAAAACAATGATCGGACACAGATTGAACCCTAGCCTGGCCCTTGCCTTCCTACGCAGCTCCGCTCAATTCTAGTTTCCCTTCACTGCTTTGTCTGGGACTTCTCCCATTGAGATGGATTTCGCTGGCAGATTTTCAGCCGGGCCAATCAGAGAAGAGAACGTCAATTTTCTGTGCAGTGTCTGCTTGTAGTTTATTTTACCTGGACCAATCGGCAAACAGAAGGAGGAGTTTTTAAATGACGTTGATGTTCTGTGCAGTATCTGCTAGTTATTTTAGCATACGGCAGTGGAGGAAGTGAATGAAGCCAGTCTGTGTTGATAAGGCTTCCAAATTAAATTAAATTTGTCTGACAAAGCAGCAGCTCTCATTTACAGTCGTCTCGTTCGGCTCGGTTCTTTTCTCCTCTCAGTAGGGTTGTTTACAGCGCTCGCAATTTACGGTTAGCTTCTTAGCTTAGCCTCCTTCACACCGACAACACACACATGCTTCAACAGAGGCCACGCCTCCTGCAAGAAATCGATTCTCTCTGCAGCAAGTCCAGACCCTTGTACGAACCAAAGTGAAGGACAGGGGTCTGGTTTTAACCAGGCTAACTGAACACAGGACACAGAATATAAAGGTAAACTAATTAGGGACAACAAGAAACACCTGGAGGAGACACAAGAGGAAACAGGTGAGCATGGGCGGGGCTAGAGGAATGACAGCAGGGGAGAGATACACAGGGGAATACAGAAACACTAGAAAACTAAAGCAAAAACACAGATCATGACAATTGTCATGTGCAGGTTAACAAGAGTTAATAATGCAATGAAATTCTTAGAATAAGATGAAACCGTTCAACTCGCTATAAAGAATAAAAATAAAAATAAAGACAATACAGAATATGAAATTTACAGTTTGCAGTAGATGCACAAAGATTTTGTGCAGACGTTGAGTATAAAGTATTGGATTTTTATCTTAAATTAGAAAAACAGCAGTTTAAATGCATTTTTACTTGTGTAACGGTTGCTTAAAATAATTTACAAAATCTTTTTGTGGCTCTTTATTTATTTCAGCCACGTAAGCTAAAAATAGATATGTTTATGTAATAGAATGAAGCTGTGGTTTTAAATGCAGAAGTTGTAAAAACATTTAACAAGTTTTGGCAAATTGCAACATTAATAATTAAAGGGATGGCATTCGTTGAAGCCATGCATATCGCCCACCACCTTTCATGCTGATGTTTTACAACAGGGCTATTCAACTGAGGTGGAGGCAGATGTATGTAGCTTTGCAGTATCGCTGCAGGAAAATACATCCCATTTGGCTTTACAGGCATCTGCAGGTCTGTTTTTGACCAAATTTACCTCAGCTTTAGTGTTGCTGTTACTCTGTATGCTACATAAACAGAAGATCAAAGACACAAATGACATCATTTTCGAAAAACAACAGCACACAAGCATCCTATGGTGTAAAAGGGGTACAAGCATTGACCATAAGTTATCCTAACTTTGGTAAATATCATCTACCTTGCTGGTCGGGCTGGTTTCTCCAGCTTGCTGCTGT
>NW_013952618.1:322586-324062 GCF_001266775.1 Austrofundulus limnaeus
CTTTTAAGATGGTGATTACGCCCTTGCTTCCAATGATTATTTTCTGAGAGTTTCATCGAAAAAAATATTGACTGGGATATTTTGCTAACGCTGCAGACAAACGAGAAGACACAGAAACGCCTTCAACACACTATTGCCCTTTTGCCTTCAGCAGTTTGTGATAAAGATGAGGAAAAAGTATATATGTTGACATTCTGAGCTTGTTCTAACTTGCCTGGTCGCTTCATAAAACCAGCTGTTCAGGATGTCCTGGAGTCAATTCAGTGTCTGAATCAAACGTAAACAGCAGGAGTAAAAGAAAACAAACCTTCTGGGAGTGATGTGCAACCGGTAGCTGTGGAGTTGTGTGTTTGATCTGGAGCAGTGGGGCTGATGGTGGTGAAGATAAAACTATTGTCATGCACAGACCACACAGACAAGCAGGCTGCAGGACACAGACAGAGAGAGACACCTCTGATGTCTTTAATCGGGACGACTTGTCTTTCAAATCTGCCGTGAAGAAGACAAGGGGTTTTCTTCAGGAATGCTCACAGCAGGATGACCGGTTCAGGGAGGGAACCGTCAAAGAATCGTTACCCTGATTGCTRAGAATGTGAAAAATGCTATCTTTCAGCTGCAAAACAAAGTTAAAATACTGCTGGGCTGCTAGGCTGTTTTTTTTTTTTTTAAATCTTCAGTATCGTCTTTATTTTCAGAAACTGAACTCAGGTGTTGGACGATCAGCATCTCAGTTTTCAACAAGAAAAATKATGTCAGTTTTAGACCGGAAAAAACAAACAAAAGCCGAGATGTTTCAGATCCACTGTGGTCAGAAGGCTTTTCCAAAACAATACCACTTAAGTACCTCAGAGTACTACACAGACAGTTTGATATTTTTGTATCTGACTGAACACACATTTGAAATCATTTGCCCAACAGATYAATATTCCCCGAACCAGGGCTGGCCAAAAACTATTTTGGTGCCCTAGGCAAGATTTCAGGTGTCCCTCCTTGTTCAGGTTTCCAAATCTCACTCTACACTGCCAAATAGYTTTTATCTTCGATAATATTTTTTACTTTTAGAAACAAGGTTGTTCAACTAAAATAATTAATATTACTTTGAAACAGAACACTGGAAGTCTGCCTCATGCCAACTTCTGCTGACAGCAACGAGGAACACCTGCTCATGTTAACCAGCAGTTGTGGACTGAAGCAGTTCTAGGAGGGTCCAGTGTTATACTCCCCCTGAAAATTTTGTAAAAGATCTACTCAAAATAGCCTTTTCCAGCCATTTGAAGATAATTTTACTACATTCTTGGGATTAATAAAACAACATAAAATCAGTATTTTACAGTGTTGCATAAAGTACCACAAGGTGATACTTGAGTAAAAGTACAAGTATGTTACCTAAAAATTACTTTGGTAAAAGTTAAAGTCTCCTTTAGGAATATTACTTGAATAAAAGTATTAAAGTATCTGATGTATTTTGTACTTAAG
>NW_013952618.1:324398-325517 GCF_001266775.1 Austrofundulus limnaeus
GGGGAAACACTGGATAGTATTATTTTAATAACAACAAGCTGGAACGAAAACAAGCAAAGATGAAATAAAAGTAACGACTTTCTACTTTTTGCCTTCTTTAAAAATGTAAGGAGTAGAAAGTACAGCAAGTTGTGTGAAAATGTAAGAAGTAGAAGTAAAAAGTACGCTGAAAAATAATTACTCAAGTAAAGTACAGATACCCAAAAATTCTACTTAAGTACAGTAACAAAGTATTTGTACTTAGTTACTTTACAACTCTGGTATTTTATGAAGGAAGAACACTGAAAACCAGACTTTAACCTGACCTTTATCTGAGAACATAAATGAAACTTTCATTATCCTCATTGTGTTTTCTGTTCATACACTGAGCACCAGCAGATAGTCTTGTCTGCATCCTATGATACTTTTATCACAAAACATCTTCTGCACCATAGAACTTCATGTGGTAACAAAGAAACCTGAGGAACCAGTGATTATTCWACAGACTAACTCAACTATACTCTGATAAAAGGTATATATTTTTCCCTCATTTGTGGCATTTCCTTAGCAGTTGCCTAAACTGCCTTTGCCACAGGCCAGCATATTTCACTTCATTACACCGTGTCCAAATTTAGTTCAATTTTCACAAAAGGAATGACTTCATTTTAGTCCTGACAAACAAGAATTTGACAGACATTTCATCGACATCACATTTTATGACAGAAACCTTGTGGAAAAGTAGATTCCTGAGGAGGATACAGTTCACTGAACATGATTTTGTTTGTGATCATAACCATTATATCGTCTCCAGTGACGTGGAGCTGCTGCTGCTGGGTCACAGAGATGTCTGGGCTTCAGAAGAAGGGTGGCTGGTTTTCGACCTGACTGCTACAAGCACGCTCTGGCTGCTCCGCCCTGAACAGAACCTGGGTCTGCAACTGATCGTCGAGGACAGCCGTGGTCAGTAATCATATAGTCTTTTGTAATTTTTAAAGGGCCAGTGTGTTATGTGTTTCTCAGGCATACATTTAAATACTATACCATAATAAAGTATCTATGTCACCTTTAGYTGTTATTAAAATGTTGTTTTTATGTTTAAATACAAAATAAACTTATCTTCTCATCACTTCCTCTTCTAAA
>NW_013952618.1:326171-337477 GCF_001266775.1 Austrofundulus limnaeus
AATGATCTGAAACAGGTGTGCAGGGAAACAGCTAAAGCTCTCAATAGGTAGGTCAGAAGGAACAACCTCTGATGTCAAGTCATGCATGAAGAAATCATCAAMGGTTTATTCACCTCTGGCTCCCTCTGCAGGCCGACGAAGGAACCCGCGGCTGGCCGGCCTGGTGACGAGMAGCGAGCCCAAGGAGAAGCAGACCTTCCTCGTCGTCTTCTTCAAAGCCAACGGGGTGCGGTTCCGCAGCGCCCGGTCGGCTCATGGCCAAAAGGGCCGCCAGTCTAACCGCTCCAAACCACAGAGGACTGCTCAAGATGCAGCCAAGGCAGCAGAGGCAGCAAAAAGTACCTAAAAGTTTGAGTATCATAGCACCAACACCTGTGAAATTACCTTTTTCCTATAGTTATTTATGTTTGTACATTTCAGATAACCTCAGCTTCTCTAAGGAAGGTTGTAACAAGCATGAGCTGTACGTCAGCTTTAGAGATTTGGGATGGCAGGTACACAGCTACCAGATCAGACTTTAGTTTTGAGAAGTGATGCGTTTACTGATGTGGTGCTTGTGGTTCCCCCCCCCTGATCAGGACTGGATTATAGCACCAGAGGGCTATGCTGCATATTACTGCGAGGGAGAGTGCGCTTTCCCTCTGAACTCGTACATGAACGCCACCAATCACGCCATTGTGCAAACTTTGGTAAGCCCTGAACAGTCCTCCCCCCCTGATGGCTTCCACATCTTCTTAAGGCTGATTTTCACTTTCCTTTCATACCTCAGGTGCACTTCATCAACCCCGAAACGGTCCCCAAGCCCTGCTGCGCCCCCACGCAGCTCCACGGCATCTCGGTGCTGTAYTTCGACGACAGCTCCAACGTCATCCTGAAGAAGTACCGCAACATGGTGGTCCGAGCCTGCGGATGTCACTGACCGCTGAAGAATCTGCAGCGATGTGCTGAGAAGACAGCAGAGGAGAGGAGGTGCTGTCTGGTTATCAGGGAACTTTAATCTGAGGGTGGTTATTTATGATCAGGAGCTAAAAAGGGCCTAAACTTGATATTTAAGCCCCGTCTGGACCGATAAACCTTTGAAACGACTTTTCTGTGGAAGTTTATTTAAGGTTACGGAGTAAGATTTGACGTAAACCTCCAAGACTCTGTTTTTCTGCTGTTTTTTTGGAACATCTGGAGGATTTTGGGTGTTATCAGGTCAGGTGTGAAACATCTGGCAGACGACCTATTAGACCTTTTAGAGCAGAGGAGAAAAACAAAGAGCAGGATTCACAGATTAAACTTACTGGATTTGGAAATATCTCACCGCATGTGTGAAAATCTGAAAAAAAAAAAATGCAGCTGCCGCTCGATGACAAACCGATGAAGCAGGATGAGCACTGTGATTTTATTTTGTTACAATTGTTTAGGGAGAAGCGGTGGAAGACGTATATTTAATTCACAATAACATCGTTAACCCCAGCCCTGGCTTATTGACCGTTCTGTGTACTTAACTCAGTTTGAAATATATTTATTTTTGTAACTTTTTCTAAAATAAACCAATGACTCAATCTGTGAGGACATCTCTTTTAGTTGCTCTGGTCTCATTCAGCGAATTTAAAAAGTGTTTTATGACCGTATCCATCAAAGAACAAGTCAGAAATCTCAAGGCAGAAGGACATGAGGTGAATTCAAAACCAACAGTTCAAACTTAAAAGAAAAACTGGAAACCTGAAGGACTCTGGAAACTGAACATTTCTGACAGATGAAATTTATTTGCTCTTTCGAAAACAAATCAACTCACCGGAAAACATGTAAAAGGTGCACTTCTTTAAATGTTTTCTTACAGTTTTGTTACAGATTGTGAGAATCCAGCCKGTTTTTCTACTAAACTTAAAAGTGAACACGTCTAATCAAAAGATTTATCTTCTAGCCCTGAGCCAAGCATAAGAAAACCGTCAAAATGATCTTGAAATAGTTTCGAAATTGGCTTTTTTCAGCCCTCTTTTCTTGTAGGAAGGATTTAATATTAATTGTTAATAACAGTAAAAGATTTACAATAAGAGGGTTGAAATTTTAAAGCATTTATTAGTTAACCATGTTGCCATTGAACCCAAAAGTAAAATCATCTTTGTTTGGTGCCTTAAACCACATTCCATTTTCAGCTTCATCCCAGTAACTGAAGTTTTGATTCAAGTTCTGCTCAAAACAAGCAGAAACCACCGCAGACCCACCTGTACGTGACATCACAGATAAAAACACACATCTTTGTAAAAAGAGGTAGAAGCTTCAAATTAAAGCTCACTGTCAAATTCATTGTTTTCTTTCTTCAACTTAGAAACTAATTTTTTTTTATCATCACAATATCGAGCAGGACAGACCTAAACTTTAAATGCAGACCTGAGGCAGTATTTTAATGTGCTTTGTAAGAAATATAAATGGATATGGTCACGATTGCAAAAGAAACACGAGCATTTTAAAGCTACGATGCAAATATTTAAACACTAAACCTTGAAATGGTTCCCATAAATGTCCCTAAAGCGGCCCCCCTGCATCCGTTTACACTTTGGTTCTCCAGGTTCTCACAATATTTTACATCCCGTTACCCTGAGAGGTCTGCATGTAGCTCTTCTCTTTGAGATGTGTTTACATCAACATGACAGTGAAGCACAGAAGCCTGATTGAAGAGGTAGAGAAACAGTATATATAAGTTGATTACAGCACAGTTAACTACATATGAAACGTGCCCCCAGAAGTCTCTGCTCAGGGGGCTGAATAGTGTCTCCTGCGGATCGGTTCTGGCCCTGTTTTCTGCACCCCCGAGGGACCCCGGCTCAGAGCAGTTAGAGACTTCAGGGGTTCACGCCCCTCCTCGGGCATCTTGGGGCAGGTCTTTGGTCCCATGGAGGCCGGCAGCGGAGACCCTGGAGCTGCGACGGGTGTGAGGGCTAGGCAGACGTCGCCCACGCTGAGCTGGCGGCACTGCAGGCCACAGAGGCGGGCGGTCCTCTGGGGGCTGCAGGAGGACCAGCCCTGCCCACGCACGAAGAACGGGTACTCCACGTACACGTCCACCAACTCCTGCAGGAGGCAAATACACACACACACACACACACACACACACACACACNCACACACACACACACACACACACACACACACACACACACACACACACACACACACACAGGATGTGAGACACAAGAGACCAGATTATTCACTGGAACGTGACACGCAAAACTGTGTTCTTCTGAAAACTGTGTTTTCCTGTGTGTATGTGTGTGTTTTTTTAAAGATTGTATGATTGTAACTACTTCAGCATGCATTCAACTATTTAAACCATATCATCACCTTCCTAAAATATGATCAGATGTTACTTTGATAAAGTTTTTTGTGTTTCCTGAGAAACGTGGAAAAAAACGGGTTAGGCAATTGTTTTTTTTAGCATGGAGGCGAATATTGAATTGTTCAGTTCATTCAGAACATTACACCTATGACTTTTTAATTTTATACTTTTTGAATATTGAACTTAATAGTTTTTTAAATAATTGAAATAATGGAGAACTATTTAAATCCTTGAAAATTGGTGTGCTCTTTGACATCTTCCTCAGCATTTTTGCTCATTTTAGCTTTTGGCTAAATGGTTTTTGCATTTAGCAATTGTTTAGCTGATTTTAGCTTTAAGGTACTTGGCTGGTCCTCTCTATTACAAAGCATTTTGGTGGCTTAAGCTTTAAGCTATTGTTTTGCTTTTTTAAAATTTAAGCTTCTGTTCATTTTAACAATTGGTAACTGATTTTAGCTTTTAGCCACTATTTGGCTAGTCCTCACTATTTCAGAGCATTTGGTTGGTTTTTGCTTTTAGCTATTGTTTTGTTTCTTTAAGATTTAAGCTTCTTTGCTAATGATTGTAACATTTAGCAAATGTTTACATATATTTTTAGTTTTTAGTTACCATTCGGCTAGTTCTCAGCATTAGCTAGCATTTTACTGATACATGCTTTCAGTTACTTTTTTGCTCAGTTTAGCTTTTAGCTTCTGTTCTAATGATTCTAACACTTAGCAAATGTTAGATTTTATTTACTTTTTGATTAATCCTTACTATTAGCTAGCACTTAGTTTTTCTAGCATCTTCTATTTTCAGTTTTTAACCTTTTAGCTACTGTTTTGATCAAAAAGAAAAAATAAGTAGGTCATCTGGATGGTACTGTTTTGATCTTTTTGGCTTTTATTTACTGTTTTGTTAATTTAATTTTGAGATTTTATTTTGTTGATTTAAATTTTTGTTCTGATATTCTAACTAATTACTGATATTTTAACTAATTATTCAGTTTCAGCTTCCTCAACAGATTTCAGCAAACTCATTCAGTGCTCAGTATTCACACGGCTTTTTATAGGAAATGCAGCTATTTTGTTTAAAGATAATTTTACAAAGAAAGTAATAAAACTAGTTAATTTTTTATGACTGCACAAACACTGTACATGTTAATTTATAGGCATTTGAAAGCGTCAAGATATTTCTGACTCATCTTCGGCTCTCTGTAAAAGGATTATTTTCAGCTGCTGTGAACAAAAGCAGCACAGAGTGATTCCCCCTTCACCTGGGACTGCTGGTCATGTAGCAGGATGAGGAGGCGGGAGACGGAGGAGGAAGCGGAGGCTGAGGGCGAGATGCTCTGCACCGTGCAGCAGCTCAGGCGCAGGTCTGGACATGCCAGCGAGCCCAGCAGAAAGTCCTCTGTTTGCAGGTGCTCCACCCGTCTCAGCCGCCCGTCTCCCAGCTCGATCAGAGAACCGGCCCCGAAGTGGGGGAGAAGCCAGGGGAAGCGGTTCTGTGAGGTAGAGGAGGAAGGAGCGACGGGGTATCTTGACTTGTTGTCTGCCGTGGAGCTGCTCGGGTCGTGCACGTTATCAGGGGAACTTCTGATGAGGGACTGTCCGGACACAGAGACAGCTTTTACTGATTTGTGTAATGAGTCGTGCTGTAAGTCCTGATGTGGAGCGTGAGGTAGGTACTTCGTTCCATTTTCAGCCTTGGACAAATTCTCTGTTTTTCTGCTTCCTCTTCTCACATACGGACCTTTATGGATGCTATACCCATGCCTCTCCGGATTCAAACTCTTGTCTATTAATGTCTTGAGCTTGTCCCAGCCTCCCCCMCCTCTGTGGAAACCCTCAGGTGCCAGGGAGCTGGCACTAATCCTGGAGGCGTAACGTGGATGACCTGGGTGGAGGGCTTGTGTTCCAGATAAATGGTTCAGTTGTTGGTAATGGAGGGAGAAGTCCAATCCAGGAGGCAGAGGACTGTAGTCTCCCCACTCTGTCCACCCAGGATGCTCTCTGAAAGCAGAGAGGATGTGCTGTTTGGGCCTCGCGGRGCTCTGATTCTCGATCCAGGGCTGATAGAGGGCAGGAGCTCGTCTCGGTACAGGCCGAAGCAGGCCCGTGTGTTTGGTCTTGAACTCGCCGTGGCCCCTGTAGGGGTATGGAGCCTTGAAATTGGCAGCGTCACACGGTTGCTGCTGGTGCCGTGGCGAGCTCCATCTTTGGTCTCTCTTTTTGAAGGGGAGGCTTTCCCTGTCTGGGACCAATGCCGGGTTTGTTGTGAAGCTCATGGCCTCACGCTGCACGGCCCTCACACCTGCACCGCAGGGCTCCCATAGACGAAGAGCTGGTTTCAAGATCCTGTGTCACAGACTCCATTAGTCTCTTGGCAACTGTGGCAAACCCAAGGTCATCATGATCTGAGCAGCAGAGGAAACAAATGTCGGTGCATTAGACTGAATGTCGAGACACAGATATGCACAAAATGAAAAGCAACTATTTTAATTCTTCACRTCGGGACATAAAAGTCTCAGCAAATATTCAGGATATGTTGGTCAGTACTGCAAGCTGAAGAGTTTGATCAATTAAATGCACCCTTCATGTTTCTATAATAATTAGGAGAAGTCCTCAAAATCATGTATAAAAAACATTTAAAGCATAAGGGATTATAAATAAGCAGAGGTGTACAGTACGAAAGTACAAATACTTTGTTACTTTACTTAATTAGAAACTATTTTTATCTATACTTTACTGGAGTAGTTATTTTCCAGCCTAACATTTTCACACAATTATCTGTACTTTCTACTCCTTACATTTTAAAAACAGGCTTGTTACTCCTGTTTCACTCTGGCTTGTTTTCATTCTGGCTAGTCATCGTTCATAAATAAATAAATAAATAAATAAATAAATAAATAAATAAATAAATAAATAAATAAATCCATATACAGTGTATGGCACCTCCTGGGCAGAGTGAATTTAATTAGTTGGATGAGAAGCATGAATATATACCATTCTGACACACTATTGGTTTGTATGATCCAGCACACCTGTATGATACAAATCACAACTCAAACTTTTTAATAATAATGTTTTAATATAACATTTTAGTCATTAAGATCTTTAGAAAAAAATTTGGAGGTCACCTCCCAGTAAATGTGATAATAATTTTGTTTTTAATACTTAAGTATGTTTTATATTCAAATTTTATCTTGATATTTAAGCACAGTAAGTGTCAGATACTTTATGACTTTTACTCAAGTAATATTCTCAGAGGAGAATTTAACTTTTACCAAGGTAATTTTTATGGTAAGACACTCAAGTATCACTTTGAGGTACTTTATTAAAGACAGCCAATCAGAAAAGTCATTAGCTATGATCTTTGAGAATAAATTGTTGTTGCACCTCCATCCATCAATAATCTTTACCAGACAGCCTAATGGGTGCCCTTGTCCAGCAGTCACTGATTCAGCAACCTTCTCCTTGAGTGGGACGGCTGTGGTGGAGTGGTTAGGGGAGTCATCCTGTAACAGGACGTTCGATCCCCTGTTCCWGCCGCTGTGTCCATGGTCAAAACACTTAACCTGTTGCCTACTGATGGTGGTCAGAGTGGTGCCAGTGCATGGCAGCCCCGCCACTGTCACTGTGTTCCAGTTTACCACCATCAGTGTGTGAACGGGTGAATGACTGTAGTGTAAAGTGCTTTGGGGTCCCCATGGGGCTTGATAAAGCACTACATAAGTTCAGTCCACCTACCATTWGGTAACAGCTCAATCAGCTGCAGTCTGTTGTCACAAATCAAGGGTGAAACCATGAAAATGAAATGTGGAAAAYAGTGTTTTCAGGGCAGAATTTCAAGAATAAGTTCTTGAAAAAGCCAAGGAGCTCAGACTCTGCAGGTCTCGGTTGTCTCAGGACTGCRTTATTTTTCCATTCTGTGTTCAGGTTGCTCCTCAGACCCTCCCACTCCTGCTTGTCTCCTCACAGGTGTTTGTCATTTGTTAGTGTCCATGTATTTGTGTGTCAGTTAATCAGTTCTACCTTGTATTAGGTCCCCTCCAGATGTCTTCCCTTATTGTTTTCTATAAGTTCTGCTGCAGCCTTTTATTTAGTTGAAAGTATTTTAGTTTATTGTTTGTGTTCTCTATGTTGTCTGCATCTGTACATTGTTATGAGACATTCCAAGAAAGCCTTTTTTTTCATAAAAAGCACACAGAGCAGCTTAGGTTTGTAGTTGCATCAAACAACCTTTAATAATTACACAAAAACAATAAGACCGATACACAGTTGTAATGCAAACTCCTACATTTGTCCAACACAGAGCGTTGGGACAAATWCTTCCTGTCAAGCACAGTGGWGGAGGATTCATGATCGGGGTTTATTGAGTTATTTCAGGACTTGAGCAGCTGGTCGTTACTGAGTCAAATTTCCAAACAGGCACTCTAGAGTCAGATGTGACAACGTTTCTGTCAACTTTAGCTGGGACCAATTGGATCAAGAGTAATCTAATGAACCCTAGAAAACAAAAACAAAAAATTATAACAAAATAGTAAAATATGGGGAAAAAAGGCTGTAGAGCACGTGTCAAACACAAGGTCCATGGGCCAAATCTGGCCCTTGTTAACATTTTATCTGGCCCAAAAGGTAATGATTTAAATGTGAAATAGTTTGATGGGTTCTTATTTCATCATGCAATCTTCTGAAGCCAAGAAATTTAAGTTTAAATTTCGCAGGAATCTTATTTTTGTGTGGAAAGAGAAACAGAGAATTGACTTTAATTATATTTTTCTGTGTCATTTTCTTATTTTAGATTTTTTTGGGGGTGGGGGTTATCGGAAGGTGACCGGTTCAACTCCCTGGACTGATTGCAAAAATGTGGGCAGGAAACCATTTGTCCCACTCTGGACCCTTGAGCATGGCCCTTAACCCCCACAGCTGCTCCACGAGCACCTTAGATAGCAGCACTCTGCTCCACGTGTGCTCACATATGCAGGGAGGGGAAAATGCAAAGATAAACATGAAAGCAAAAGAAATAAATGCTAATGATGTGCATTTACAAACCTAATCCAAATTAAAAAAATAATTTAGAAAAAGGTAATTTGTGTTTTTAGAAGGATAATTTGCTTGATAACATTTTGTCAAAAATATTGACAAAAATTGGCCCTTGGCTTGGACCAAGTTTTGAATTTTGTCMCCCTTGGGTGACTTTCATGAATTCATACACAACAGGGGTGGTTCCACGCGCGGGGCCACAGGGGCATTGGCCCCAGCTGAAATCTGATTGGCCCCCTGAAGTGCCCCTGTCCTGTCACTCATCTGTCTTTCACCTGGGAGTGATGATGGTGAATGCAGTTCCATGTTCAAACACTAGTTGCGCTAATGAGTCAAATAGTAAAGTCCAGAATGAATCAAGCTTACAGAATTCTTCTTTTCTTAAGAAGTGTTGAACAATCCTGCAAAAAAAAAGGTATTTCAACTGACAAATGATGGCTGGATTTTCTCACATGYGTCTTTGAGAATATTTTATCTATGTACAGTAAAATGTATGAAAAACTGGTTAGGAGAATTTACTGTGCAAGCCTTTTTTTGGTACCACTTTACAATAAATCTCCCCTTATAGATGACTTATAAAGAGTTTATAGATAGGTTACTAATTCATCTGTAAACACTTTATAAATCATTAATAAATGTTTATCATGCAGTAATTAGGGACGAGAAAGACAAAACTGCCCAGTTTCTTACCAAATAATGAGACAAATCTGTTCACATATATTACCTCTAAAGGTGCTATATTATATTTAGTCTCTTTTAAAACCTTGATTAATGCATAATAAACACTTATTAATAATTTATAAAATGTTTACAGATGAATTAATAACCTATCTATAAACTCAAAAGCCATCTATAAGTGGAGCCTTATTGCAAAGTGGTACCCTTTTCTTAAAAATTATATTACATTACAAGCGTTTGAACACATGGGGATTTGTSTGAAAGGATGTTGAACAAATACTTGGCCTCTCTATGAATATTGTAGTCCCTTGATGGCCCCTTACTCAGAAAAATCCTAGTTCTGCCACTGYACACACACATGAMCTGRAACATTAAATAAACCCAGATGAACCGATGATTTGTTGATAACAGAGATGCTTCAAAACTACTCAAAACAATGTGAGAGATAAGATGTATAAAAATATATATATCAAGTTAAAATGGCTAACTGAAGTTCTGCAACAACTGAATCATGAGGCATGCTCCGTTTTTCCCACATCACTTCTGCATTTCTTTCTTGTTTCATTGAAAAGTGAAAAACGAGCCAACGTTACGACACGATTTGTTGTTTCTCTGAGGTTTTACGTCTCGCATGTGAAGACCTGCTTATCAGCCAGATGATTAACTAAAACATYAAGATAAGTACAACTTTAGAACTTAAACAGGATCTTTTTTTTTATTTTACGACGACAGCGGCCTATTTATTTTCCTTCCCACCGAGATTTTGACAGAAGTGTTTTTTTTCTTTTTGAAAGTGCTCCGTGGTTAAGATCACCGCCTGCAAACATCCCCTCCACATCCGAACAATGACTTCACCATCAGCTTCAAATTACAGATTTCCATCCACCTTTAGCTTTGTTGACAGTTTTTTGATGAACATCTGCTAACCCAGATGAGTGGGGGGGGAAAAAAATAAAAAATGAAATAAAAAAGTTGCCATGGTAACAAAGCGCTCTGTGGTTGTTGAAAGGAATGAGTGCGGCGAGAAGAAGGCAGAGTAAAATGTTGGTGGTGGGTGTGAAGTTAGAGGTCAGATTTGAGCATTTATCACCCCCTTTGAGGTTAGTAGGTACGTAAGGACTTCCAGTTTTTTTCTGGGTTTTTTTTCTGCAAGAGTTTCCATCAGAAAAGCACAAAAGCGTGTGAGTTGAACAGCGTGAGAATAAACACAACTCACCTGTCGAAGCTCCTCACATGCACGCCACCGCTTCTCTGAAGGGGGAAAGACATTTTAGCACCTTGTGGTCGTACCCACAGCTGTTTCTAACCTCTTTTCTTTCTATGTTTTTGTTTGTTTTTCTTTTTTTTAAGCAAAGTTATGCAAGTGAGAACTTACATTCATTTCATCATCATATCTGAGCATCAGCCCTCTGACTGGACGTCTTTCACAACCGGAGCTGTCACGCCTCCGATATCAGCTCTATAAAGTACTTCTGTGCGAGATCGCTGCGTTGGTCACCAACACAGAGTATTTGTCATCCGAATGCCTGCAGTTTGAATGTAAATAAATTCAAATGGGCATCGAAGTCCACAGGTATGGTCAGAGCAGGCCTGTGATGTAAGGCTCTATCAGCCGTGACCATAAGAGGTGATCAAAGACACTATACAGCCTGCTTATCTAGGGAAATGACATGTAAACAGCAGTGTTTTAGCAAATAAATTAATGAGGTTCTGCTCTGAGGTCAGGGTTTTCTTGCACATCAGTAGTGACAACATTGCACTTGGTCAGTTTGTTGTTTCTTTTCCATGAAGCCATAGAACAGACAAGCTAGGGTTAGGGTTAGGGTTAGTCCTGACAGTTCCTCAAGCATCTCAGGGTTTTTAGTTGAGAAATAAAAGGTTTAACAATGTTTTTACCTCCTAACACGAGAGAGAAAAAAAGAAGAATCAGCTGATTTTACTTACGTGTTCCTTTTTTTCTGCACCTCTCCTTCGTCCTCATTCACCCATGGACGTCCCCGGCGTGAAGGCACACCTGAGGGACTCGTGACGTCCTGCAGGTGAGAAAGCCGAGCAGAATGAACGGAGGCATCCAGACAAGCTCAACACTATCAGACACACACTCCTCCTTCTCTCCCCTCTTCTCTCTCGCTCTCTCTCTTTTTTCCTCCTACTCGCTTTTGCATTTTACACTCCCACTCTGCTTCAGTCAGTCCTGTTAACCTTTCTCAGACAGATTCTCCTCCTCTACCTCTCTCTCTCTCTCTCTCTCTCTCTCTCTCTCTCTCTCTCTCTCT
>NW_013952618.1:338467-341941 GCF_001266775.1 Austrofundulus limnaeus
TCTTTCTTTAATACTGATAAACACACACTCAAGCCGGTGAAGCTTCAGCGTTTGGTGAGAGGTTGCATCAAAAGCCTTTGTCACCATTAACACATTCAGGCTAAACCACAGCAACCAATGACATTTACAAAGAATGTGTTTTTATTGATAGAAATTGCCAGTGACTCCCACCACTTCCCAACTGCTGCAACTTGTGTCTGCAGTTTCACTTCACAGCCTGGCACAGACAAGTTTCTGTAGCGAAGGTTGTTTTTTTCCCCATACACAGGTTGGTCGTGCTTTGTTTGCTAATCTCATAAACAAATAATTGAATCTTGAGTTTTAATAATAAAGAAGCACCTATTTTTCTATCTTGTGATTGTGTTCGTAAAATAAACATTTGCGCGGATTCTTGCAGTGACTCACTTTTTATTTTTTTTTACTGAATAAAACACTTTTCAGAAGCTGACCTTATAAAAATGAAATAAATAAATAAATAAACAAATAAATAAATAAAATAAGGACAATGATGTAATGCAGCTCCTGAGGTTCAAATATTGTGCAATCAGTGGGTTTGAAAAAAGAGATCTGATTCAGGTCATCCACTAGATGGGGCTAAAAACACACAATTCATCCTCAGTTTTATTCTTTTTTTGTAATGATTGCTTAAGGCCCTGTCACACTATCATGCTTTAGACCAGTGTTTCCCAAAGTTGAGGTCGGGACCCAAAGTGGGGTCCTGAAATATCAAGGTGGGGTCCTGAAAAGATTTTCTGAATTGATGACATTTTTGCCYTAGTTGTTACAAAGGAGTGAGGTTAGTGTATTTAAAATGGATAAATGTAGTATAAAAATATTGTTACTATGCCCATGTTTAGTTGACCTGATACAAATGTTTATCATCCAAAAATAGTTGTGGGTTCAGGTCTCTGCTAATGTTATTTTGTGGGTCAAAAGCTGAAAAGTTTGGGAACCACTGGACTTTGGTTCCCAAAGTTGGGCTTGGGACCCAATTACGGGTTTAGAAGCACCTTGGATAATTTCCAGAAATCACTTTAAAGGGTAATAAAATAATTGCTGATGTAATATTTTTTCTATAAGTATTACAAAAACACAAAATAAGTATAAATAAGTATTTATATTTGTGTACAAGCTGTTTAGACTGTCAAAAAGCCTGTGTTTTTAGGGTTATCAACAAAGTTTGTGTACTCAGACCAGTAATATTTGGGGTCACAAGTTGTTGCCATGGATATTTTGTGGGTCAGAAGATAAAAAAGTTTGGGAACCACTGCTTTAGACAACTTGTGCCAACTTATGAAATTAGTTTTTAGTCTAAATATTAAAAGTTATATAATTAATCAATTTGTTAACATTACAGTATGTACACGCCTAAATAAGGCTTCCGTTTGATTTTTTAATTCCAACTTTAACGTAAATGTCTTTAAAATTTTCACAAGTTGTCTAAAATATTTTAGTGTGGCAGAGCCTTAAGAAGACATGTTGAAAGTAGTCCTTTTTAAAACCCAACGATTAGCAGAGCAGCTCAGACCTTTTGCAAAATGAGACTTTTTTTTTGTAAAATATACACAAATTTCTAAAGTAGAAAGTGCTATGGTCACCCAACAAATATATTATTTCATCATTTGAAATGATTAAAATGTTATAATTTGATTTTACAAGTCATGTATAAAGCCCATAAAAATATTACTTTCAAATATTATATTAAATGTATACCCTGCTTCAGCTGCTGATTGTAAGATTTCACCAACCTCACAGGAAGTATCTTCATTTGCAATGCATCATGGGACAGTCCAGCATCATTATCGTCTTTGCTCCTGGTAGATGTGTGCAAAMCTTTGGTCATTTCGATAGTCGTGCTTAGAAATGCCAAAGAGGAGACATTCTGACACCTTTGTGAGATAAATGGGTTTCAGTGATGCTGACTCTGTTTCTAAGTCACACATGTGGGCTGGTTTTACTCCTTCAGTTTCATATGTTTCCTGTTGTGGAAATTTTTTTTACTTTTCTGTCTAAGCAACCATAAAACCCTGCCCTGTTGGTTTTCTGACTGACTTTCTCCCTGCTGTTTGGCCTTTTTTTTYATAATGCAAAATAAAAAGTTGACAAAATCAGAGAAATCATCCGTAGCACACTTTATAATTTATACTAGAAAGTTTTGAGCCATTTTGAGTCAGAAAAATAACCAAATGAAGTTCTTGTTGATACTTAGAATTGTCTGAGACACACTTTTGGAAAATAAAAATTACAGCTTTGTTTGGGACACCATGAAAAAAATCAAATCCAAAGCAAAAACATGTCCAGAAAATGTTTCATGTTTTGTTTCATCATCATATCTTTTAAATCACAGATTAGATGTAGCTCTGTAAAGCATTCAGGAAGAAATGTAAAAGTTTGAATATATGTTTTTAAACACTGTAATGCTGTTGTTCCATCTCAGCTGGCTGTAATTCTAACTTTTTATTGTAGTTCTTATAGATTTCTGACAGATTTTTGTATCAGCTGCTGATGGATGATGGTTCTGGAAGCTGAACCATCTGCTGGGTTCACGATCACAGGGGTCCATTTCAGGCCTTTTTGCAATTCATCCAAATTCCTCAAACCATTTTATATAGTTAGACACTAAATGAAAACATGCACATTTCTTCTCACATTTTAAAGATTTTCTCACTACTTTAGTGATCTAAACTGCAGCTTTTTCCAGAACAGAAAATGATTAAAAATACAAAATGTAACACAATTCTGAATCTCAGCAACCAAAAAGAAATATACTGTTTTATTCTAAATGAGCCATTTTCATCTTTTTATGTGATCTGTAAAGAAACTAAAGTAATTATTGTGAATCTGACTTTTTATAATAATTGACTCATCACTGGCCCCTCAGCTGGAACAGAGGAGAAGTGGTTTTAATGTGTAAAAGATCACACAAGAAGAAAACTATCCAGAGAGGAGGAAGTGAGAGGGTTGCAGGGAGCCAGAAATAACCGCAGCGTGTTTCTGCCCCTGCTTGGTATTTTCCACTCGCTTAAATCCCTTCTTCACCCCTCCTGTTCCTTCCTCGCTCTCCTCCTGCTCCTCCCCACCCGGCCCCTCATTGGTCAGCTGCTGGACCCGACGGAACTTATTCTGGCTCTGATCCGAGTGGCTCGGACTGGACTCGGAGGAAAGAGGAGCAGAGCGGTCAGCATCCGTGGCTTTGAGTCGGGGTGAGATGTTCATCTTCACTGGACTCCCTCTGACTGATGCTGTTTGTCTGTAAAACCACCCTCCAGCATCATGAGCTCCTCATCAGCCAACCTGCACAGCCAGAGACTGTCCTGTAAGTTCATCCTGCTCATCAAATACCTTTCTGCTGACGTAGCCTGTTTCTTTACAACTCTTCCCTTTGTGACCAGAATTCCTTTGTAGTTGTAATATTATGTAGAATAAGTTGTGTGTGTGTGTGTGTGTGTGTGTGTGTGTGTGTGTGTGTGTGTG
>NW_013952618.1:342718-344922 GCF_001266775.1 Austrofundulus limnaeus
ACCTTGGTCCTAAACCCAACCCCCAATCCACCAATGGTATTTAAACCAAATGGGGACTCGGCTTTTGTCCCCAAATGTCACCAGAAACAAACACACACACATTCAGAACTCATCAGAGTCGTCTAATTCCACCTGGGACCTGAAGCCCGTTTCAGAAACACACTAACCCAGACATGACCTGAAACTGAAACAGTTCAGTGTGTGTGTGTGTGTGTGTGTGTGTGGGTGTGGGGGGTGATTGCAATCAGGACAGGACACCTCCCATCTGTTGCTGTTCTCATGGAGTCTCCTGCTCTGCTCTGTCACGTTCTGGGAATGTGCTGTTCTGTTCTGTGGAGGGAAGAAMCGTCCAGCTGTTCGGAGAGTACAGAAAGTGGAAAAAAAAAGAAACAGTTTTTTCAGCTTAGCCCCACTGGGTACGACCCAGATACAAATGAGGCAGTAGATGATGCTTGATGAGGAAACTGGTGGGTTTCTGATACTTTTATGCACCTTGGAAGTAACACTGGTTAAATAACGAGAACTCAGGAATACAAGATAAACAAGAAAAATAACTAAACATCCTTTTGGATTGTGGTGTGATTAAAATCCTTTCACCTGCTTCTCTAAAATATGATAATCTTTTATCAGTTTTAAAACAACAGCTGTTTTTAACTGAAGAAGCATAGTGTTGCTGGTTTTAAAGACCAAATTAAGGAGTTTGAATAATGCCAACAAACACTGTTTTTTTAATTAAAAAACACACCAACTGTAAAAATAAACCAAACAATTAAAGCCATGGTAAGATCAAAGCAAACGTGAACAGGATCAATGTCAGGCAAAGTGAAAACAGCTACTGTGATKTGTTTCCTGATAAATCTGTGGGAAGTGAGTGCCTGCAGCTAATTAAACAACTCGGTGGCAGAAACAGCTTAATTAGTCTCACAGTTTCAGCTCCCTTTTTTTAACACTCACACATACTTCGTATGTTCAGAGCCCAAAACAGACACAGCAGGACCTTATTCACGTCATCACTTTATTCACATGTAACAAATTTTCACAGGTTTGGTCGGTTAAAGCTGCAGCCTGTGAAAAACCTAGCCTGAAAATTTGAACGAGCTCRCTTTACAGGTCCCTCTTCTCTGCTCTCTGCTGTGCTGCAGAACCTCCCTCTACAGCTCGATGTGAGGATAGTAGCCTACACACAGCAGGGCCACCGATGAGGGCCGACAAACAGCTATGRATCATTCAGAACGCTCTCAGAAAGTGGCAGTTTTCCTCTGTCATTTGGTTGCTTCTCACACGTCAACTTGTACGGATTGTCCGTAAGTTATAAGGATTTTATGTCGTTTTGCAGGTACACGGACGTACAGAGCAATCTCACGGATTTTTTCAAGTCTTACGGATTTTTTCAAATCCTCATTTTCAAATTTATCTAACATGTCAGAGCCTGTGGGATGATTAAAAAAAGACAAATAACATCAAATAAACATCTTCCAACCTGTTCTGCCGCTAGAAATAAGTTTTGAACTTTTTCCGCTCTCCTTTCCTCCTGCGTCGCAGCAGGCGCTTTCATGTCCGCAGCCGACAGACTGCGAGTTGTACGGATTTTTTGCAAAATTTATGGATTTTGAGGCTTTTTATACAGGTAAACATCTGAAGAGGTTGACATGTATGGCTTCTCCATCAGCACAGCTGCAGCCCACCAGCTATGTTGAGCTTGAACGTTAGTACGCCCTGTGCGAGGATCAGGTGGGGGGTGGGTAACGTGTACCCGAGTGTGATTTACACCAGTAGGATGAGCACTTATTGGCTGTATCTGACTAGGAGTGTTGTTTTTCCTGAAAATCACCGTAGGACCACTGGGAGGAGCTTTATATGTTTTCTTGGATTTTCTGCGTCATATTCTACTGTCAGGACATGGTGACAGGTTTAACAAATACAGCGGGTAAAATAAGTATTGAACACGTCACCATTTTTCTCAGTAAATATATTACTAGAGGTGCTAATGACATGAAATTTTCACCAGATGTCAATAACAACCCAAGTGGTCCATACATACAAATAAATCAAACCATAAATGTCCAGAAATGAAGTTATTTGTAATAATGTGGAATGGCACAGGGAAAAAGTATTGAACACACTTACTGAAATTTATCTAATACCATATGCTGAAAAACAGCCCCACACCATGATGTTCCCACCTCCAAACTTCACTGTTGGTA
>NW_013952618.1:345734-354173 GCF_001266775.1 Austrofundulus limnaeus
TTTTTACACCTCCCTTCATGTGTTCAATACTTTTTCCCTGTGCCATTCCACATTATTACAAATAACTTCATTTCTGGACATTTATGGTTTGAATTCTTTGTATGTATGGATCACTTGGGTTGTTACCAACATCTGGTGAAAATTTCATGTCATTAGCACCTCTAGTAACATATTTACTGAGAAAAATATTGACGTGTTCAATACTTATTTTACCCGCTGTACGTATGAAAAATTTGATTTTTATACTGATCATTTATGGATCTAATTTTAAACATTCTTTGTTGTTCCCTTTGTTAGGCTGAAGTAACTCAGTTTGTGTCAGAAATCAGTCCAGCACAGAACAAAAACCAAATGTTTCACGTGAGTTTCTTTGCTGTGACGACTCCAGCTGAACAACAACAAACATGTTGTTCTGTTTTCTCAACACAGTGAGAAAATGTCACATGACGACCAGTGCTTCAGTACATCCTGTGTTAAAAAGGTTGGTGTGAGYTTATAATCAGGTGATGAAGGTAACGTAATGAAGGGACGATGAACAGTTTTAAAGGTGTTGGATTCATACTAATTGTAGCATTTTTAAAAGGGACAAACAACTAAAAGTTAACATTGATAAAACTAGTTTTAAATTAAAAAGTCCAATACTAAACTGATAAAAAAGAAGAAGACAATCATAATAAAATGCATTAATGAATATGTGTAAAAAGTCAACAAAACACTTTCACCACACGTGCATGTGCACTGAGTTTTGAGCAGCTCAAAACTTTCCAGCCTCAGTTTCAACAATAAGACAAGATGAGAAAATGACTCAGGCATTCTTTACATTCTCCAAGAGCTGACAATACTTTCAAACATTCTGATAAAGAAAAAGTCAACAACAATGCCCTGCAAACTGGAAGTGACTGATGTGCACCAATGTGAGCTTTAGGTCCAGTTACACAAGTTAAAGCTGATTTTGTCTTCAAATTTTACTTTAAAAATCATTTACTTTTATTAAGCAGATGAAACTAATTTTGGTSATTTATATTAAACTATTATCACTAGCAGAGAAATGAATTTTATTGTCCCTATTGGCTTAAATTGTAAAAAATCCTCTTACTCTGCTGTTTAGCTGGAGCTATTCCGTGAGAGAGGATTATACAGTGGAGAAAACAAAACTACTCTGTGGTCTGTTAAAGRCATTAAGTGTTAATCAGAACTCCAGACAGTCTGCTGAGGGCAGAGGGACACACATTGATCCACTAACTGTCTCAGTGTCGGTCGGTACGAGCAAAACAGCAGGAAGGAGAGGGTTAATGCTGACATCACAGACCGTACCAGTCACAGCTTGGTCCCAACAAAAACAGCCTGATTTCATCTTCAAATAAACACACACACGTGTAGACTGACCAGACAAAACACACACATCAACAGCTGACATAAGTAATTCAAAGTCCATTAAATGATCAATATAAGCTTTAGTCAAACACAAAACTTAAGCAGATGTAATTAATAATGCCATCAGTAAGTGTTGCTTTTTAAAAAAATCTATTGTCTATGTGTCAAAATAAAGGTACACGGGCCAAATGTGGCCTGCCACAGCAGTTTATGTGGCCTGTGAGAGCTTCAAATGTGTATTAATGTCTTAAAAGAAGTGTAYGTTGCAGCTTTGACCATAAACTACATCTCCCATAATGCATGCTGATTATTTTAACCATAAAATGACAGCATYCCACCTCTAGATGGAGGTGCTCCGGGTTCAAAACTGGCAATGTTCACTGGTTACTTTTGCTGTGGTCCAGTTGTACTGGGAAGTGGGAATTTCCCACGTACATGTCTTACATTCAGATTGAAACATCCCTACAGTGGGAATTCCTGGTCGGAAAGTCGGAAAGTTTAGAATTCAAGAAGGCAGCTACTTACCACAACTCAACAGCAAGAAAAACTCTCTTACTTTTACTCTTAATAGTATTTCTGTATTATTTACTTCACATTTAGTCGTCGTACATGTAGTACTTTTCAGTGTTTATAAAAGGACGTGTTTAAACTCTGTTTCCATGCAGGAAAAACCATGTAGAGCTCAGTTATTTGTTAACAGTGCTCAGCTGTAGCAATAAAAGGAGGAATGTGACGTTTCGTGTTTGGTCGTAGGTAAACATGAAACGCTGAAGTTAATGACAACTTGACCACCATGATGCTCATTTGGCCCTCGGTGAAAAAGAGTTTGACACTCCTGCTCTATAATCCCTCATGTGAGTATTGACTTGTGGAAAAGTGTTTGGTTCAGGAGCGTTTTCTGCGTTCTCTCCTGTTAGGCACCTGTCCAYCTGAAATTTGTTTTTCTGGAAACAAGCACATTTTAACCCCAGTCTGTGTAATGTTTCTTAAAATTTCTACGTTTTCTCAGTTTAGAAAATTTCACTCAAATTATCTCTGGGATTTAGTTATGCACGCTGGAATTTCAAACAGCTGCATTTATTTTAATCTGCTGTGAAAATGTTATGCACTGAGGCAAGACGTGTATATATAAACTCCACCATAGTAGCTGTTTAAACAGGGATGACTTCATATGTTTGTGTGAGGGAAGCAGCAAGCCTGAGTTTGAACAGGACTAAAGAGGAAACCTGCTCCTCGACAATCCAAACAGAGGAGACGGTTTTAATCCTCGCTGAACTTTCTCTTGAACTGTTTAYTGAAAGCTTCAGGTCCGTGATCCTCCGACAACCTAAAGCTAATGTTTCGAAGCATCTTCTCTAATCTTCCCTCTCCTCCCAGAGGAACCTTGTTGGTGAGCTCAGATTGCGTTTCAGGCCGGTGATGGACTAATGGCAGCCTGCTCGTGACACTGAGCACCTCCTACTCCTTCATTTAGCCTCAGGATCACAATGTAGCTGCTGTTTGTGCAGTTGGAGCAGGCAGTCACGATGTAGGGACACTACACAGACACAAAGAGCGACCTGGTTTAGGCTTTACTTGATGTGTAGCAGACAGGATTTGATCCAATACAAAAGAGGAATGATGGTCGTGTTTGTTAGGTGCTGTTTAATGAGATGTGACTCATTGTTACGGTTCGTGTAAAAAAAAAAAAATCAGCTCCTTTTAAAAGCTGAATTAGCCTTTTATTCTACAGTATTCGCTGYGATTCAATCCCAGATGATTTCCTGGAACTGACATCACGGTTAGTGAGTAGTTAGGTCAGTCTCATTGCTTTCCATCTCTGCCTTTATTTGGATTTGAAAGGACTCTTTCTTTATTTGCTGCCAGAGCGGAGGAGCTGGGTTTGTCTTTATGYGAGGAGGCAGGGCTCCACATCCGGCACAGAACAAGACTTTCKGTCTGTTTCAGCCCAGTTCTGCAGCTGAACTGTGGCATTCCTCTCTTCCCAGAGTCCCAGGATAACACACGAGGAAKGAAGGAGAGGAGATAGGAAGAGTGGAGTCTGAGAAAAACCATCAGCGTAGACTAGATTATCACAGAAAAACAGATGGGAAGAAAAGGAAAACTGAGCAGTTGTAAAATGGGCCTCATGCAAGAACCGTTCGTACGCACAGATTTGTTCTTAAGTTGTGCGTACGAGTGATTTAGGAGAACTTGTGACATTCACCAATGTTTTCGTATTTTAAGATTTTTTTCAGATACGAACAAAATTCACGTGTGGTCCAGACCTGTCGTATATTTTACGAGCAGTCAGTCTGCTGTTATCCAGACGGGTTTTCTTCATTAATAACCTTATATTTCGTTAGTTTGAAGATATTTTGAATTGAAAATAAATCAGACTCTATGATCATCTTGACAATAGGCTATTCTGCTTGAATTAGAGTTATAATTTTAAATGTAATAATTTAGACTAACAATATAAATTGTCCATCCATCCATTTTCTGCCGCTTATCCGGGATCAGGTCGTGGAGGCAGCAGAGAGACCCCGCTCTCCCCAGCGACACTTTCCAGCTCGTCCTGGGGGACTCCGAGACGTTCCCAGACCAGAGGGGATACATAATCCCTCCAGCGAGTCCTGGATTTTCTCCAAAGTGCCAGACTTATTTTGAAAACATTTTAAAATGCTTATTTCAGAACCGCAACTGAGACCACTTGAGACCGCGTGGTGGTGGTGGTGGGAGTTAGGGTGCACGATGGTGTGGCTTCTGAATAAATGAAAATGATTTAACACAGTTGTTTATACTTTTAGCAGCTCTTTTTATTCCACAGCTGACCTGCTAAAATGACAGATTTTCTTTTCTGGATCTCTGACAGCAGGAATTCAATCTCTGAACTCGTAAAGTTTTTCTTTTTACTTTTCGCTGTCATTTTCCTGAATGGACACTTCCTGATATCTGAGGCAGGAAACATAGCCTTATATGGTGTTTTTGGGGTGGTAATTATGCTAATCTCCTCTCCTCGTGCACGAGCAGCTGGATACGAACAGGTGGAATTTACGCAGCTCCTTTACACACTTTTCCTGAAGATAGAAGAGTTTGTTGAATCTGACATGGCATGTTCGTACGAACCCTTCATATGATCGAAAGTAAGAGAAATTTAGGATAAGAATACGAACATGTTCTTGCATGAGGCCCAATATGTGGAAATTTCATACAAGATCTTGTGAGATGTCTTGGCTCAACAAGGTGTTGAGGATGTTGCTTAATGAAAACCTCAAAACTCAAATTCAATTCAATTCAAAAATACTTTATTGATCTCAGAGGGAAATTAGGTGTTGTTTTAACTCCTTTAACTAAAAACTTATTGTAGATGCTGATGGCTGTGGGCAGGAAAGATCTTCTGTAGCGGTCTGTATTACAGCGAAGTTGAAGAAGCCTCCGACTGAAGACACTTTGTCTTTCTATGACAGTCTGATGAAGAGGATGGTCAGGGTTGTCCACAATGTTCTTGATTTTATGTAAAATCCTTCTTTGCACCATCATCTCCAGAGATTCCACAGTCGTCCCCAGAACAGAACCAGCCTTCTTTATCAGGTTGTTTAGCCTTTTTAGGTCCCTGGCTCTGATGCTGCTGCCCCAACAGATGATGGCAGAAGAGATGACGCTCTCAACAACAGACTTGTAGAAGATCTGCAGCATCTTGCTGCAGACATTGAAGGATCTCAGCTTCCTTAARAAGTACAAATGATCTCAATATCAATACATCTGACCAAGTTTTAGCCCTTTCTGTGTTGGCTAAAGTCAGTAAGCTGTGTCAGCCATCTTAATTTGGACTGATGACAAATGCTAATGATTAGCAGATGCATATTCAAGATTTAATATTTGAGAGTTTCACTAACGTCTACCCTGTGGTTGATATCTGTATTGACAAGAGTTAAAAACATTTTTGTATGATGTTGTTGATTATCTAAGGTGAACATTGTTAACTGAAGTGACTCCAAAAGTTATTCAGTTGTAGACGTACACCCAGTAATAAATTGGTCCACTGGCTCATGAGCTATTTTGCTWACAGACACACAAAGTTGACTCCAAGAGATGAAGGCAAACATTTAAAACCAGATTTTGTGGCGATCAGCTGGTCCTCACAGTATGAGTTGGGTATAACTCTCAAATACGTACAAGTGGGGAATTTTTATCTAGTCATTTTTCTGTTTGATAAAGTTGCTTAGTTGTGGCGGCCATCTTGAATGGGGTTGAYTCTACAAGCTAATCAGCTGTGGATGTGCATTCAGTGATTCTCTTGTGGGCGGCTGTGGTGTAGTGGTAGAGCAGCTGGCTTTGAGACCCACAAGTCACAGGTTCRACTTGTGTCCTTGGGCAAGACACTTCACCCACCTTGCCTACTAATGGTGGTCAGAGGGTCCGGTGGYGCCTGTGWATGGCAGCCTYGCCTCTGTCAGAGTGCCCCAGGGCAGCTGTGGCTACAATGTAGCTTACCAYCATCAGTGTGTGAATGGGTGAATGTAAGTGTAAAGCGCTTTGAGTGTCCTGGATGGATCGAAAGGCGCTATATAAGTACAGTCCATTTACCATTTACATTACATTTATCTTCTGAGAGTTTCAATAAAAGCTGTCTGGTGGTTTATGAGATATGGCGCTAATGTTACAGACAGGCAACAATCACTGCTGCTTCACCCTCACATCTCCTTCCTTTGCTGTGAAACAAACACCGCAGTTAGACGTGTAATCTCATCAGCCGCAGACACTGACTGAGATTCTCTTTTTCTTCAGCTGAAGTTTTTCCCATGTGAGTACTTGTGCTATTCAGAGGTCACAGAGGTTGCCTGCGGCCGGGAGAGCCGCGTCCATCAAAGCGATCCTGTGGAAAACTTGGCAAAAGAAGCTGAATCGATATGACGACGTTCATCTGTAGCCAACAGTTAGCGTCCCCTGAGCATCAGCCTCTAAACAATCAATGCTGCGATCAATCTATTTAAGTGGGTTGGGAAAAAAAGCGAAAACCTCCAGGACGAGCAGCTTATTTAAACCTGCAGCTTTGACAAGCAGCAATCACAAATCTGCTGTTTTACTGATCTTTTTTTACATGTGGAGTTCACATCTCATCAGTTCAGTGGTCACATTAAACCAGAGATCCTCCTCATCAAAACAATTATATTAACTGTGACCATTTTGCTTACTTTACCTCAGAAATGACTGATGCAATGYAGAAAATGTGAAAATACACTGTACTCATCATGGGGACACTTTTGGACATTAAAGATGTAGTATTCTTTGAATGAATCACTGGCAGTCTTTCGACTAAAGTTTTCCCAACGTRAGAAATAATGGAGTTGCAGCTGTTTTGGTGAAACCTTCCAAATAAMCTTGGGTTATCATGATAGCTGTTGGGGRTGACTCTTAACTACTACCACATCAAAGTGTAGCTCTGTTGGCTGAGTTGGAGCCATWTTTGTKTTTCCATTGTTTAGCAGGCTGTGGCAGCCATCTTGAGTTGAGCTGATTCCAAATGTGAATCAGTTGTAAATGYCCACTTAGTTATTACTTTCTGTAACTTAAGTTCAATTCAAACCAGTGGTTTGTGAGATATTTTGCTAACAGGCAAGTTCAACTCCAAGAGTTATTTCAAAGGTTTAACACAAAGATCTGGTGTATGTGRTTGTGCTTGAAGTTGAAACATGTTTCAGGAATGATTTTTAACTACTAMTGCAACAAATTGTAGCACAGTATCTGCAAAATTGACTGAATTAAAGYCACTTTTGTGTTTTCTAAAGCCAGTGGGCTGTGGCGGCTATCTCGAATTGGATCGACTCTAAAAGGTAATGTTAAATAGAGGTAAATCTAACGATTATTTTTTAAAAGTTTCRCTAAAATCCATMCAGTGGTTMATGAGTTRTTTTGCTAATGGAGACTAAATTGATTCTGGATAAATAAAACAAAAACTAGGAAAAAATCTGACCCATTCTGTGCTCAGAATATTTATTAAAGATCAGTCCCAGAACTGAACTTTTGTCTATTAACCTGACAACCAGGTGTGTCTTTTTCAGAGCAATGATTTAAGCAAATTGTTCAGTCAAGCAGATAAACTTTTAGTTGTTTTTCTGAGCTGCAGATATTCTGCCAAGCYCAGTCTAACGAGGGTATAAATGTACAACAAGGGGGCAATTTTAACTGGTGGAAAAAACATTTGAAAGTTTCGGACAATGGTGATGATAAAGATCCTGGTTTAACAAATGACTGGATGTGAAAAAGAAAGGAAGGAAAAGGAAGAGGAAGAGACTTGGATCCTCATTAGGGGCAATTCTGTGACCCAGTTTTTATTGACTGGTGGAGATAGTAGGGCTGCCCTGTGGCATAGGCAGTACAGGCAAATGCTAAGGGTGTCATCCATCTAGGAGGCGCCACAAATGGGGATGAAATTTTTTTATAACACATACAATACAGATTTTACAATGTTTTAGTAATCTTGAGAATTTCGTAAAATGCTCTTCAAATGGCAGGAAAAGTAAGTAAATAGGTGRTATTGTTACTATTTTATTTGGACAACCTGGTTTCTAAAGATAAATAATCATGTCAAAAACACAATAATTCATCTTGGTATGTGAACGTATGTAAATTGCCAGTGAGATTTAGAAAACTGCACAAGAGGCACCATCTGAACTCTTAGGGCTCTGAACTAGGGCCGGTCCTGGAGATAGTGGTCATGTTTTAAACATTTAATCTACATAAAACACAACAAATGCCTTTAAATGATGAAAAACAAAATGCACCAAAAAATTATAAAATAAATAAACAAATAAATAAATAAAGCATGTTAAAGCTTTTATCATAGTATTTGATTGCATCTTTGACCAGTGCTCTGTGCAGGACTCCTGGGGGTGTCTTGGAGTGTACTTTCCCTTCTTTTCCACAGTTCTGACTGTCAACCCATGTTGGGCTCTGTTCCCGCTGTGCAGCTGCCAGTCAAAGCAGCCTGGAGCTGCTGTGACAGCCTCCTGTCCTGCAGCATCACAGATATGAACCTGACTCATGAGGCAGCACGGCGCTGACTGTTTTGCAACATTATAT
>NW_013952618.1:354531-359948 GCF_001266775.1 Austrofundulus limnaeus
TTTTTTTCTGACACTAAAGCATGAATAAACATGCCCCGGGTCAAATTAACAAAGGAACATTATTGTTGTTCCTAAGAAACGAACATAACAGGAGGGTTAATTTAATAACTGTACTTTTGAGGTTAAACAAATGTTCATACTTAATTTAAATAAATTACAAGTTAAAAAGGGCATGGAGATTTCTCTTTTTTGTATCAAATAAAAAACAAAAATAAAAATCGAACCGTGAGACTAAAGTATCAAACCAAATTGTGAATTTTCTGTATCTTTGCACCACTAATATACATATATACATTTATTTTGAAGATGTCACACATTTTATAACCAAAGGACTCAAACAATGGGAATAATTTTATGCTCATTTTGAGCTCTCTGTTGTGTTTTTAGAAATGCAGAGATCYGTTCAGATAATCTTCACTGTCCTCCCAGTTTAGAACTAAAGACCTGATCCAGTTAGCTCAATCCCTGTGTGCAGTTTGTAACGACCAACTCACACATGGCTCTGTTTACCACAACACATTGTATGACACATCCACAGATATGGCAGCAGCTGATATGCTAAGCCTTTCATTTAAACATGTGATTGGTTTAAACAAAACTTGTTTAGTAATTGTTTTTAATTTTTCAAAGGACTGAAACTTCAAACTATTTGTCAGGGATTTTAACATTTCCAGTTATGTTCCTCATCCTTTTTATGTACTCCTTTTATTCACTTTGCAAGTTTGAAACATTGTGTYATCACAGCCAAGTTAAGTTTTTCTCCACTGCTGCGTGAGCTATTTTTGTTGTTGTTTTGTAAATTCCTGCTTCTTTTTTCTTTACTACTGGGTGAGCTATTTGTGAGCAGAAAAACATCACCAAATAAGGTACACATTTTGAACCTCCTTTTACCCCTCCCTTTGCTTCAATAAAACAGATTCTCTACGACAGAAGCTCAGAGAATTTGGGGGAGACTTCGTCTGAGTATGAGGTTCCTTCAACTTCTCCCTCTTTTGCAAAGGAGTGTCTGAAAACTCATMCCTTTGTGTCTGGTTCTATCGGTTTATTTAAGGTACATCATCTGATTAACCCTTCCACTATTCGCTTTTGAAATTGTGTTTCCTTTACATTTTCTCTCCTTACTGCCTGAAAATGTGCTGCATTGATGTCCTGCAAAGATAAGTCTTTGTCCTTATTTTGAAGCACTGTGTCCTTTAGTATTTAGCTCACACTGGAATCCCACTCAGCTGTTTCACACTGACGCTGATGAGGGAGAAATGGCGTCACGTGGTTCCTCAAACAGGATTAACCCAGCAAAAGCACCGACAGCTCCCTTCTGACTAATAATAATCTACAGAACAGAGTATGAGTCAGAAGAGTGCAGCGGTCTTTAATGTGCGCTGATGTTCTCAGAAGTCTTACTCAGACCCCGAATCCACAGTTTTTAAGCTCAATAATATGGTAAACATGTACAGTTGTTAACACTTTGAATCATCTCATGCAATATTGTGAGGTGTCACACTCAGTGTACTTATTGTGACTATTAGCTACTACTAAGTAYGTCAGCAAAATATCAAATTGAGTTCCAGACATTTTTTCTTAGTCGTGGCAGCAGTGTTGAGTTGGACTGCCTCCAAAAGTAAATGAGACGGTACACCATTACTTCCTGAGAGTTTCTTGTGGTTCATAAGAAATTTTGTTAACAGAAGAAACAAGTTTGACTTCAGCAGTAAATTAAGAAGTTTAAGCAAATATCTTGCCCAACGAGGAACACTGGGGTTCCAAGTTTAAAATAAAACGTTATTAATAAACACATTTTCATTATTAAGCTCACTTTCTAAGCTAAAATCCAAGTTAGATTGTTTTCACTAACATTGTTATTTAGCTCACTGCTCTTACATTTTGTGAATCCATATTGAATTTTCTATTTAAATGTTAAATATACGTATAAAATAAATCCTGAATCAAAATGAAAAAGTTAAAGTTAGATTTTGTGGCTAATGTTGAAGTTTGCATTAAAGTGTTTCGGAATGGTGCTCAGCTCTTGTAACTCAGCTAACACTGCTAACTCTGCTAACACTAACTCAGCTAACACTGCTAACTCTGCAAACTAACTCAGCTAGCACTGCTAACTCTGCTAACACTAACTCAGCTAACACGGCTAACTCTGCTAACACTGCCAACTCTGCTAACAATGCTAATGCTGCTCTACAAGATGTCCTGATGCATCTCAGTAATCCAGGTAAAAAATCAAAAGGAAAAAAAATTGTATAGGTCCTCTGGACGGGTTCTTCTTTAATGAAACGTTTCGTCTCTCCTCCAAGAGACTTCTTCAGTCTGAGAGTTTCAGGCAAAATTCAGGCTTTTAAGYCCAGTCTCCCTGTGACTGATACTCACATCACATGGCCATCGTTCACAGGTGACTGATACTCACATCACATGGCCATCGTTCACACTAATTAATACCTGTTGTTAACAGGGGGTGGAGTGATACTGCCAATGGCAGCGCTGTAGGAGGTGGACAGCTGAAAATGGAGGCCCCCACCTCTGTTTAATGATGGATGGTCTTTCTTCACAAAAATGGCTTCTTTTACTCCTCTCTCAAACCAACGTTCCTCTCCATCAAGAATGAGAACATCCTCATCTCTGAAAGAGTGACCGCTGGCCTGTAAATGAGTGAAAACTGCAGAGTTCTGGCCATTAGATGTAGCTCGTCTGTGCTGGGACATTCTTTTGAACAGTGGTTGCTTTGTTTCCTCGATGTATAACTGGTCGCAGTCCTCCTGGCACTTAACAGCATATACAATATTGCTCTGTTTGTGCCGGGGCACCGGATCTTTGGGGTGAACCAGCCTTTGCCGTAATGTGTTTTGGGGTTTGAAAGCCACTGGGACATCATGTTTAGAAAATAAACGTCTCAGTTTCTCCGAAACACCCRCAACATACGGAATAACCACTGGTTTGGGTCTGGGTTTGGGGTCTTCATTTTCACCTGAAGGTTGCATGGAATCCTGTCTGTGTTTCCTGTCTGCTTTCAGGAAAGCCCAGTCAGGATAACCACACTGCTCCAGGGCCTGTCGTGTGTGTGATTTCTCTTTCTGCCTGGCTCCTGGGTTTGTAGGGACACTGTCTGCTCTGTGGTACAGAGTCCTGATCACTCCTAACTTGTGTTCCAGTGGGTGGTAGGAGTCAAAACGCAAATATTGGTCTGTGTGGGTGGGCTTACGATATACGCCAGTTTCCAACCATCCTCCATCCGAAACCGAGACATCGCAATCCAGGAATGCCAACCTGCCATTTTTTACATCCTCTTGTGTGAACTTAATATATTCATCCACAGAGTTGATGTGATCAGTGAAATGTTGGACTTCCTGGGCTTTAATTTTAACCCAGGTGTCGTCAACATATCTGAACCAATGGCTCGGTGGCACCCCTGAAAAGGACATCAAGGCTCTCTTTTCCACTTCCTCCATGTACAGGTTTGCAACAAGAGGAGAAACTGGGGATCCCATGGCACACCCATGTTTCTGCCTATAATATTGCCCCCCTACGTGAAGTAGGTTGATTCCAGGCACAGTTTGATGTCTTGCTCTACAAGACATCAAACTTGCAGACGTGGCTGATGTCCAAGCTGCACTTCAAATTGCCGGACCACATAGCCTACCATCCATATTGTTTTCAATTAAAGTATTTTAAATTTAACTTTGAAATGCCATCTTCAGTAGTGTTAGCAGTTTTGTATGTAGAGTGCAGTGGAGTGTTGTGAGTGACTCTCAGCTACTACGTTGATTTGACTGTGGCAGCCATCTTGAATTGGATTGACTCCAGAAGTGAGTTAGTTGTTGATGTACGTGCAGTGAGTATTTCTTGAAAGTTTCAATTAAATCTCTCTAGTGGTTCAGGACATATTTGGGTATACACTCTTACACACTCACAATAAAAAAATAAAAACAAAAACGTTGCTTTTTTGTCTTTTGTCAGCAGGTGATAAACATTTATTTCCATGTAAAAAAAAAAGAAAAAAGAGGAAAAATCAAGTCCTTTCTGCAGCTCAGTGTGTCCACTTTCTGGTCTCCAACGTTTGGTTCCTGAATCGGGTCCACTGAACCCACTTCTAACTCTCTGTCCTTCTGTTGTGACGTCCAGCAGAGACAGAGCACGCTCAGAGACATCCAGATGTGGAGGCAGCACAGCAGCAGAAGCTCAGAGAGAGGCAGCGCTTCTTTGAGGAGGTGATCCAGCATGAAGTGGATGTCTACCTGTCCTCAGCACACCTGTGCATCAGGGACTACAAGAGACGTGAGTTGCATGTTTCTGCACTATGATGTAATAATGAGCGAATGCTGCAGCTGCTTTCTCTCCGTTTGCAGCTCCCATCAGCAGCATCTCCTCCATGGAGGTGAACGTGGACCTGCTGGACCAGATGGAGCCGACTGACAGCTCCGATCAAGACAATTTGGACGTATTCTTCAGCCCTGTGGGAGACGAGGGGTCGCTGACCTCTCCGCTGGCAGGTATGACCTCTAAAATCAGCAGAGCTCAAACTCAGCACATCTGCACCTCCTAAAGGTGTTTCTGTTTCTACAAATCCAAGGAGACAACAGTACCGTCGGTGACGGGCTTTTCCGGCACGTCCTCGAGAGCCTCGACCGCAAGACCCGGATGTCTTCCACATCTTCAGACTCGTCCTCGGACAGCCAGAACATCAACAGGGCAGAGACCCCTGTGGTGGGCTCAGACGATGAGGAGACCCAGAACAGCAGAGCTGAGCGGGGAGGAGCCTCAGCAGGCAGGAAAGACAGAAAAACCCAGAACCTGCATCCATCTTTACAGGAAACTGAGTCTGCAGCATGAAGCTGTTTGTGATGGACACGTCAGACAGGGGCAGGGACAGAGACAAACCAGGTCTCATCCACAGCAGGCTGTAAAGCTGAMATTTTACAGGCCGTAAAATGTAAATACGTCAACTGTGATTAAATTACTCTTCTTTTTACTTAGAGTCTGAGGGATCACTTTTACTAAACCTGATGAATTAAAGCAATAAACTAAATAAAAAGTTTAATTTCTACAAAAATTGCCTTTTGAAATTTAGATGATTAGTTTTTGACTAACAACCCATTGTGATGTCTCTGCTACGACAAGGACTTTTCTACATCTGATTTTATGTTTTGTGTCTTGTTTTAATAATAAAGGAACAGAGGGAAAATGCCTTTTTTAACTTCTGAATGAATGTGATTCAACTGCATCCGTATCAAAGAAGTGTCAGTTTTACAAATGTTCAATTATTTTTAATGTGGTAGTAGCTGAGACTGATGCCTGACGCACATTCGGAGCATTAAGAGATTACAAAAACCATCCATCCATCCATCCATCCATCCATCCATCCATCCATCCATCCATCCATCCATCCATCCATCCATCCATCCATCCATCCATCC
>NW_013952618.1:360072-362031 GCF_001266775.1 Austrofundulus limnaeus
CATCCATCCATTACATTTAAAACAAACACAAAAATTTATTTACAATAAAAATAAAACACAAGTCATAAATTAAATGAAAGGAAGCAGAAAGAAGAAAAATATCCTAAATATCTGAATCACACCCAGAAAAATGATTATTGGATGTACATGAGAGAGATGAGATGAGATAAATTTGTCATTGTACATAAGCACAATAAAATTAATTTAGGAACAACCCATCCAAGAGAGACTAGAACAAGAATCACATACATGGGGGGTACAGGTGCCCGGGGCTGCAGCCATAGGAAGACGCTGCCCTTGCAATAAAAAAAGAAAGAAAACAGAAACATATTAAAACATGAGGAGCAGATGAGGGATAAAAAAAAATTGTGAGAGAAAACTTTTGTGAGTTCGCAAAAACAAACTGCATAGCCATCAAAAGTGGTGAATTGAGGTGTGTGTGTGTTTTGTATTGTGCATGGTGCAATCCAGCACATCTGTATTGTGGGTGAGAGATTTCTGCACCATGCGCATCGCGCTCCAGCGTTGATTGATACACAGGAATCTGGCTATGAATAGACAACTAATGATGAAAAGTTAGGCATTTACTGATCAAAGTTTCAAAGATTAGTATCTGCAACACGATCACTATTACATGTGTATTGATTAGGATGAACAAAAACAGCTGATTTGTGACCATTTATTAAATTATGACATAATTTGTAAAAAGGGCAACCACTGCATTTATGTAACATCTATCCATCCCATCCATTTCTTCCTTTTAGGGTCACGGGTGTCCATATCCAGCAGGCGGGGTACACCCTGGACAGGTCGCAAGTCCATCACAGGGACATATAGAGACAAACAACCATTCACTCTCACCATAGGGACAATTTAGAGTTACCATTTAACCTAACAGTCATGTTTTTGGAGGAAGCCGGAGTGCCCGGAGAGAACCCACACATGCACAGAGAGAACATGAAAACTCTACCCAGAAAGGTCCCRGGATTTGATCCGGCAACCTTTTTGCTGAGAGACATCAGCTCTACTAACTGAGCCACCCACTTTGTAACAATTGTGCAAAATATAATAATGTTGTTACCTAATGTRGCTGTGAGTATTACAAAATGTGTTGAAGGCTTTTATTACATTTTGTGTCACTTATTAGGTAATTTGGTTTTAGTGTGAATATATTTACATTTATTGAAGCCTGATTTTACTACATTATTATGTAATGCGGCGTTAATGCTGCATTACAGGTCTCACTTCAACATAAACTGTAGGTGTGTCTCAGGAGCATTTCTGGCTAAAACTCGTTTGTTCTTCATTCAGAGAAGTTACATACTCAAGTAAGAGTAGTGATAATTCATAATATTAAGTAAAGTAAAAAGTATGATGCTGTAAAACTACTTCTAAAATATTTTTTTCCCCAAAAACTTTATTCAAGTAAATGTACCAAAGTAAATGTCTATAGGAGCTTCTATAATGTGACACGTTTAAGGTTATAATTCCAAAGCTGCTTGAAACAGCATGTTCAGTTCACAGACAGTGTGTAATCATATATTACTGCTTGTGGGCGTGGACAAGCAGGTGAAGGACCAGTGAGGTGAACATGCTGCCACACATTCTGAGCTGCAGGCATCGGACACRCATCATGCTTTTCTTCATTCTGCTGGTATGTCAGAAAATCTTACTTTTTTTAAACAAAAAAATCTTCACTTCTACTTTTACTGTTTTGAGTTATAACAGGTAAATAAATGTTTTTTAATGCTAATCACTGCTTTACTAATATTACTGTGACACTGAGATGATTTCAAACCATAAAAAACTTGTTACAGTTTCTTGTTTACAATCTGTGATGGTCRATTATCCCTGATCTTTGCCAGCTTTTTAATTTCTGGGTCTTGGGTGCTGCTGCCCATGTCCAGGCCAGGGGACACATTGGACAGATCCCAGGTCCATCACAGAGACATATAATAA
>NW_013952618.1:362181-365012 GCF_001266775.1 Austrofundulus limnaeus
ATAATGCATTTTATTTGTTAGCGCCTTTCAAAACACCCAAGGACACTTTACAACATTAAAAACACAACATTAACAATAAAAAGGCAATAAAAAACACTAAAATTAAAAGAAAAAAACCAATAAATTAAAGTGAGAAGGCTAACTTGAACAGATGAGTTTTGAGTTGTGATTTGAAAGTAAGAAGAGAGTCAATATTACGAATGTCAGGGGGAAGAGCGCTCCAGAGTTGGGGAGCAGAGTGAGAGAAGGCTCTGTTTCCCATAGTGCTGAGGCGGATAACAGGCACGTTGAGAACGGAGGGTGAATGGGTAGTGATGTAAGGTGCGAGGTTGTGGACGGCCTTGAATGTGAACAGCAGGATTTTAAATCGAATTCTGAATGTGACTGGAAGCCAGTGAAGTTGTTGTAAAACTGGGGTGATGTGGTGAAATGAGGTCGTTTTGGTGATGATGCGGAACAGCTGAATTTTGAACCATTTGAAGTTTACGGAGTGATTTGTTCGGCAGACCAAAGAGGAGAGAGTTCAATTYGAGAAATGACCAGACTGTGAACCAAGACAGAAGCAGATGTTTCGAAGGTGGAAATATGCAGACCTGGTACTATTATTGATGTGAGAGTGAAAAGAGAGAGTGCTGTCAAGAATGACACCCAGACTCTTGACCTGAGGGGAGGGAGAAACCAAGGAGCTGTCATTGGTGAGTTAGAAACTGTTAACTTTAGATAAAGTGGATTTGGTGCMAATGAGAAGAAACTCAGTTTAGAGACATAGAKACAAACATTCAGTCTCACCCACACMTAGGTGCAGTTTAGAGTTACCATTTAACCTAAAATGCATGTTTTTGGTCGGCAGGAAGAAAACYCGAGTAGCCATAGGAAACTTAGATGTGAAGAAGAATGCATTAGCTCCACCCAAAAAGACCAGGGGGTTAAAATCGGTGACCTTTTTGTTATGAGGGAACAGTGGTGACCTTTGTGTCACCCCATTCTGTGGTTGTCTGTCCTAAAATGTATTGAAACAATTGTACCTCTTTGATAAGGTCTTTAGAAGCTTTCCTTTTGTGTTGTTTTGTTTATGGGAACTGGTTTWTCAATTACAGGGAAACAAGCTATATGCAAAAGTTGTTTCCAGTGAACAAAACCATTAAAAGATAACGAAACCCACAAACACCACACCACTCGTCAGGTTCAGCTGCCTTGTTTGTGTTTCAGATTTATTTTCTGCCAAGTTCAACTTGCTCAGAGCTGCTGAGCCGTCAAAAGAGGAATTGGATCATCGACTCCTTTGAGATCGAAGAGGAGCATCCAGGACCATTCCCCTACGTCCTGGGCAAGGTGAGACAATCAAAAAAGTGGTCCAACTCTGACCAAAAACATCCAAAAACACTTATTTTTACACATTTAAACACAAGCCCTGAAAACACTCATTTATATTTTCAAAACTATTAGTCTCCTTTATTGGACAATAAAACGAAAAAATCAATCTTTTTGTTCTCCTGCAACTCAAGTAAATGACTTGTTTTGTGTTTCAGTCCAAAACGAATGTCCTGGTATGTTTTTGAGATGTAAGAAAGAAGAAAAAACATGACAAAGAATTTCAAAATATTTTTTCGCTGTTACTGTGACTCACTGTATTCTGCATAAGTCAACCAGGAAAAAGACGCGATGCGAGAAATAATATGAAAACACACGCACAACAAAAATGAAAGAAGGCGTTGCGTAAACGTGCACACCTTAAACAAATATTTCTTTAAACTCTTTCCGAAATGTTTAACCTTCAGGTTTTAAAAGAAGCAGTCTCTCAGCATGCCAAACCTCGAAGCATAAACATTTTCACACTCCTCCAGTTTCCTGTCGTCGTCTGGTGAAAAAAARCGCCGCCAATTTGAAAAATGAAACTCGTTTTTATCTTCAGCTCTTTGCCAGACTCTTGAAAGTTATAGACTGAAAAATAGGTTGTAATTCCACCCACCTTGACTAAAACCCCAGCTTGAGCTGAAAAAAGAAAGAAAAGAAACCCCACAGTAAGGTGCTGCCACCACCGTGCTTAATTATAAGAATGTTGTTTTTCTGATTAACCTGAACCAAACATACCCTTTGATGTTGTGGACAGATCAACAATCAAATATTTTCTTTTAAGGAGACTTGATCAATACTTTAGCTGAGCCTGGATGTTGTTCTTCATAAGAAAACATTTCCATACCGCTGTGTCTAGACATACATGATGCTGATGTCAAATGTAGAATCCAACCAGTACTTGTTAGTTAGTTTCCTGCAGCAGTGCAAACCCTGGTAAAAAGTATGGAATCACCAGTCTTGGATGAGCACCCATTCAGACATTTCATTCTGTAAAACAAACTCAGATCAAAAACAAGATACAATAATAAGGTCATTCCAAAGTGCAACTTGTTGGCTTTCAGGAACGCTCAAAGAAATGAAGAGAAAACATTGTGGAAGTCAGTGAATGTTACTTTTATTGACCAAGCACAGGGAAAAAAGTGGAATCACTCAATTCTGAGGAAAAAAAGTATGAAATCGTGAAACACAGACAAACAAAAGACCATTCAAAATACATCACTAGTATTTAGTTGCACCACCTTTGGCTTTTATAACAGCTTGCAGTCTCTGAGGCATGGACTTGATGAGTGGCAAACAGTATTCTTCATCAATTTGGTGCCAACTCTCTTTGACAGCAGTTGCTAGATCAGCTTTGCAGGTCGGAGCCGTCTTGTGGACCATTTTTTTTCAATTTCTACCACAGGTTTTCAATTGGGTTAAGATCTGGACTATTTGCAGGCCATGACATCGACTGAATGTGTCTTTCTCCAAGGAAT
>NW_013952618.1:366142-372394 GCF_001266775.1 Austrofundulus limnaeus
GAATGAAATGTCTGAATGGGTGCTCATCCAAGACTGGTGATTCCATACTTTTTGCCAGGGGTTGTATTTTTGTAGCTGCAAAACCTGACCTCTGAACAGTCTCTGATCAGTTTCTGTCTCATATTTTCATATGTTTTTGAGGAACAACCAGGTCTCAGTAAAGTAAGAATTGTTTTGTATTTTCTCTGCTTCTCGTTGACCGTCTTCACTTTGTTTCATTCAAAATCTAACGCTGGAAAAACATTTTTGAACCCTTTTCCTAATCGATATATCTTAACCTTGAGATCCTTTTCATGCTTTGTGAACTCTGAATGGTGAGTTCTGCTGTAGGATGTATAAGTATAACTCAGGAAAAGCTGCTTGGATGAAGGGCTTCAATAACAGCATGTCGTTTATTATTGGGCTGTTTCAAAATGAGTTGTTAACAACTTTAGTCTTCAGAACACTTTTAAATACCAGAACTTCATAAAAGAATTACAAAATTGGAATAATGTTGTGATTGTTTGTGGGAATACCAACAGGTGGTGTGGTTTCCAGAGAAAGATTCTGTTGGGGAAAAATTAATGTGGATGTTTCCATGAATGCCAATAGAATGAGTATGGTTATGTGGGCGTTACTCAGAAACAAATGCATCTAAGGGTGTGGGTAATGATGTAAGTCGAGTGCTGAAGTCAGTTTTACACATCTAATGTGTCACACTCATATCTAAGCTCTATCCATAAATTATATTTACCTGCTTTGCTCCTTTATGGCAGGTTGCATTTGTCATTATGGTCCATTCCAGACAGATTTCTGGAACCCAGAGACCTTGGGTTCTTTTCAGGCTGGGCTGCTGGGGCCGATTTGTTGATGTCTCGCTCTGTTTCAGCTGGTCTTGGATTGTACTGAGATTGAAGAGTAACACCACAAGCTTCATATCTTTCATTATTGTGTCGCAAAGAAATTATCTAAAACAGAATCGTGCACTTTTAATATTGGGCTTTAAAGTGCAGAAAGTGCCATAAGACAGACAACTATTCACTCTCTCACCTAGTGACAATTTAGAGTTACAAATTAACTTAAATCAGTGGGAGGAATCATACAACCTTCTCAATGAGAGATTCTCAGGCTCATCAAAGGAAGACTAAAATGTTTTGATTTGTGTTGTAGATAGAGATTGAACGCAGATATTTGGTCTACTTTGATCTGTTCGGCGAAGGAGTGGATGAAGAACCGGAAGGTGTCCTTTCCATTAATAAGAAAGATGGGGTGATTTACGTCCACAAGCCTGTGGACTATGAGAAGAATCAGAAACTCATGGTTTGACTCAACACACATATCAACATGTTTGGCTGACTTTCACATAATTTAGGTTTTGGGATGTACTATTATACAATGTACATGTTATTAATGCTAAATTTAAATAAGAAACACATTTTAACCTGTGTTTTGCCATATAGAAATCTAATCTCCTGTTTCTGAATATCTAAACTTGCAAAACAACAAATCTTTAAACTACCACAATTTATACATAAAACAATATTAAACAAATTGTCCATAAAATATTGTTATATTGTCACTAACTGCATTTTGTTTAAACTTATAGCTACATTTTGAAGCCAAAACAAATGAGTTCACAGTCGACACTCGATTAGGAGTCGAGATCCAAATACGAGACGTCAACGACAACCCCCCARTTTTTTTTAGAGATGTGTATGAAATCACTGTTAACGAGGATCTCCCACAAGGTAAAGGGCCAAACAAATGAGCCTTTTCTTTTAAAATGTATGTCCAAACGTTATTTATAGAGCCTGATCGTGTCTTTTTTCAAATCTTTTGACAACAGGTTCACCTCTCCTGACCGTGCGGGCTCATGATAAAGACAAGAGCCAAACATTAAACTCTACTTTCCACTACAGCATCAAATCTGTGTTCCCCAACTCTCCAAACACAGAGTTCTTTGTTAACGAACATGGACTGATCTCCTTTAAAGGATGCTTGGATTATGAGGCAAGAGGTTATTTTGTCAATGTGTCAGAATTACATTTTTAAAAACAATGTTTAAGTTACATTTCTGGTTCAGCTGGATCTGCAACTGACAAAATAATTTATGGTGTTATGGTATGTTTGCAAATGAGTAGAGTGTGTGTTTGCTGAGTATTGTCAAATACATATAGAATACTTCAAACAGAACTATTATGGAACGTGATAGACCCACTTGTTCACACTGTCTTATGTGTTTTACTTTTACATTTATAGTTTTATAGCTTATTTTTCTTTTTGGTGTTTTATCGGCTCTTATAACCTTTTAATTGTTCAGCACTTTGTTTGAAAGCACTTTATAAATGAAGTTATCATTATTATTATTATTATTATTATTATTATTATTAGTAGTAGTAGTAGTAGTAGTAGTAATAGTAGTAGTATTAGCCCACAAGGAGATGTTTGCGACTGTTTTGACTCCAACACCATGTGTAATGTAGTAGTTTTGGCAGAGATACAGTGTTCCTGTTTCAATGGAATGAAAGTCAAGTTATATGAACAATGAATCTAATCCCTATTTTTTTCATTATCAAGGCAGGTGACAAGCGTACAGTTCTGGTGGAGGCCATAGACCATGGTGACAAAGTCAGYCTGTCCAGTTCAACCACTGTACTCATCCATATCCAAAGTGGCAACAACCACCTTCCAGTCATCAGCGGTCAAACGGTATGCAGATGTTTTACTTAAACTATCTTCAACTGCATGGACCAGTGGCGGCTGGTGGATTTTTCTCCAGGGGGCCTACAACTCCAAAACTAGATGTATCTCAAAAAGCAATCAAACGTACTAAATTGTTTTATGCCAGTGTATTTATTAAACAAATCAAAAATAATAAAACAGTCATGTAGTTTTTCTTTTCTATACATAAATTTTGCTCTTCTGTAACTGAGAAGCAAATTTCTTCAYGACTCTGGTTAAATTCAGGGATGTTTTAACAAGGTTTTTCTTTAGATCATGGTCAGTGCAGTGAGATGTGATGTTGTACCTGAGGAAAGTCTGGATTCTCTTCAGTGTTGAGAAGCTCCTCTCAGATTCAGCTGTGGTCAGAAGAGATGTGATGAGAACCTTCAGCAGAGTCACAGTCTCTGAAGGTGTCCTGCAGATTGTTCTCCATGAAGAGCTGCTGGTACAGATCCACAGCACCACTGCAGCTCCTGAACTAGATCAGAATTCTTGGTCCTGTTCAGCACTGGGTGAGCCTCCATGGTCTTCAGTGCTGCTTCAGAGAACTGTCCTGCAGGAACCTGTCAGCCTGCAGCAGGGTAGCTCTGATCAGATGCTTGTGAACGGCTCAAGATGGTGTCACAAACCTAAAACAATAAATGCACAAATTTAATTCAATATGGAGATGGCTACAAGTGAGCTTAAAAAATTAGGCCACATGCTGCGCTCCAGGCCACCCTTTTCTTTTGCATTGGGGACTTAACCGCGCAAGTCCAAAATCTTACAATGACTTGTGTATGGGAATCTGGGGTGCCGAACCGCTCGTGACTCGGATGTGACTCAACACGAAAAAGCTCATGAGTAAAATGGAAGTTTACACATCAATAACTTAAATTATTTATTTTACTTATCAGAAAACATATATACAATATTTTTCTAAACATTTATGACATTTTATTTTGTTATTTTAATTTTTTATTTTTTTTGTGTACCACAAATAGTGGTGGGGCAGCGCCCCAGCATCCCCTATTGACCAGCCGCCACTGGCATGGACTCATCTTTACCCACTCTTCCTCACCAAAGTTCTCAAAATGTGTCAGGCTAACTGTGTTTCAACTGATTATTGAATGGATAAGATGACATAAATTAGACAGACAAACAATAGGAACACATAAAAGCACTGCATATGAATGCTACGTAATATAGAGTGGTCATGCTGAGTGTTAGCAAAATGTAGCTTGCATCAATTAGCGTTGGGTTACTGCTACTTAACCTTGTTAGGTAGTTGTGACGTTTCAAACTGCCTGTATTCATTCATCCACATTTTTTACATGACAAAAGTTCCAGGATCTCAGGGAATTTTCAGTTCTTGCTGTTTTAATTTATATAGCATATTCAGTTAGTATTTGCTTGTATTTTTGCATTTTTGTATTTGTTCGTTTAATTGTGTTGCTGTGATCATGTCGCTGCTGTTTTAGTGTTTTTTTATTGTTACCTCCGCCAAGGGAGGTAATGTTTTCGGTCGTGTACATCTGTCTATCTATCTGTCTGTCTGTGGACAAAATTACTCAAAAACAGTTGACGCATTGTCATGAAATTTTTACCACATGTGGGTACTGGCCCAAGGAACACACCATTGAATACTGGTGATGTTCCAGATTACGATGCGGATACAGGAATTTGTCTTTTAATTCAAGCGAATCAGCCAGGCTACGCAGTGTCATTACGTCAGATGCATGCCTAAACAGGAAGTGAAGTCGCAAACTCACTGGGACAACACCTCCCAGGATGTCTACTATCGGGAAAGATATGATTATTCTGTTATCAACTAATATTGGTGATGTTACATGCTGTCTGGAGACGTAGAGAAAGAAATGGGATTCTCTTCACATTATGGGAATAATTGAGAAGACACCGACAGCGGGGGGAGGGTCCTGCTGCAGCCGAGCCAAAGCTGGTACCGGCGTTACACCGGTTCAGTACCAAACAGCGGAAACAGCTGATCGACCATGTGAGGTACCCCCTCCACATAGGAACTTCATAGAGTCAAACCACTAAAAATTCATAAAAGGGGATAAAACAGACATTTTATACAGTGGAATGTGACTGATGAAAACTTTGGMGCTTAATCTGGGACCAGTTTGTGGATGAATAATGTTGGGGGGTGACGAGTCTCTGAACTTTTTTTTCGTATTGGACTCCACCGGGAAGAAATCCCATTCATACTGCCTGCTTAAATGTTCACTATGTCACAACTTTTTCGGCAAATGTGTTTCCATCTCTCCTTTTGCGCATTAACTCTTTTGCAGGATGGGGGAAAGTGGCCTCGGTGGAGGTTTGCACTCTCCGAGTGCTTCTATTTTTTAGTGTTTTTGGTGTAACATTTTTCTTGGTAAACTGGGACCTTGAGTTTGTAGTTTCGTTCCTCCCCATGTATCACATGTGATGCGAATGACAATAAAATATCCTTGAATCCTTGAATTTCATTTTATTCTTTCCTTTGCTCCAGGGTAAAACATGATGGCATTTTAATTAAACTCACTCCTTGTATTTAAACGACAGGGTTCTGGCAAAGTGAATGAAAATGAGTCTGGGACTTCTCCTTTGAGGGTCCATGTGAAGGACAAAGACCCCATCCACAGCAAGGCATGGAGAGCCAAATACAAAATAAATAATGATAAGGGCAGGAACTTCAAGATAGAGACAGATCCAGAAACCAATGATGGTATCCTGACTGTGGTAAAGGTGAGAGGAGTGTGTTGGCTGCTTTYTATACATTCCTGTCACAACTTCTGTACATTTACTCCAACAATTATATCACATACTTGTTTCTGTCTAGCTTGCTCTCAGACTGCATTGTATTTTTTTTTTACCTTGTATTTATTCACACACTAATGTAGAAACTGCTCTGATTTTAGTCAATGAACTATGAAGAAAATGCAACCAGAGAGCTAGAGATCTTGGTTGAAAACGAAGTGCCATATTTCTTCTGCAAAGTGAAGCAGAAGACGAAGGAGGGTCTWTGGAATGTTGAAACCAGTAAAAATGGAAAACCTCCAGTTGATGATGGTCAGCCCCATTCAACAAAAGTTGTCATACAAGTAGAGGATGTCAATGACCCCCCAGTGTTTAAGGTGACCACCCAAAATGCCATGCTGGAGGAGAATGTACCRATTGGAACATGGGTGAAGAAAGTGACAGCTGTGGACCCGGACTCCGGTTCAGGAAAAGGCATTATGTAAATATACTTTCAAACATKTGTTTAAGCACACATCTGGACCTCTATTTGCTAAAGTGTRTTTATATTTGTCCACAGTTACAAAATAGCAAACGATACTGCAGGCTGGTTGAAGATCGATCCCAACACCGGCGACATCACCACCGTACAGAAACCTGACAGAGAATCTTCTCATGTTGTTAAAGGCATATACACTGTATCAGTGTATGCAGTGGATAATGGTAAACACACACTTTAACAAATGTGGTAGTAGAATAAATGAAATGCTTCATGAAACTGCTTTTAAAATTCCTGAACAGGTAAGCCACCTATGACAGGCACAGCTACAC
>NW_013952618.1:372642-375146 GCF_001266775.1 Austrofundulus limnaeus
TTTTAGGTTTCACAGCTGGTTTGGTGAAGGAGCCTAGTATTGGGGCTGGCTTTTACACAATTGATCTGAAGATTTCAGACCTGCAGGGAGTGTTTAGTGTTCACAGACTTAATGTGACTGTGTGCACATGCTTGGTATCACGCAACTGCCAGGATCGAGTTAGTAAGACAGCATCTGGTGGGGTTGCTGTTGTCATAGCGTTCCTTGTGCTGGCTTTACTATTGGGTAAGGAATGGAAGCACAGTTCCTTGTTCAGTTTTAKAGCAAACCATTCTTTTCCTTGTGTACAAGTCCTGTTGTGTGTATTTTGACAGCTCTGCTGCTGGCGGCATTTGTCATGTCCTGTGAAGTGTTCACAGAAATTCAACAAGAAGTTCAACAAAAAGGAAGTCTTGAGATATACAATGATGAGAAACAAGGAACAGACTGCAAGGTTGCATCTAAGAAACATTTACATATGAGACATATTTCAGTGGGAATATAACTGACCATTTCTTTTTCTTGTAAAGGTAGAAGATGCTGTGCCATTTTTGCCCAACAACCAAAAGCTTGATGATCTTGACTCACTGATGAAACAGAAGCAATTTAACATTAGACGAATTGTAGGTACAAGAAAACTGGAAACCATTCACAAGTTAATCTCTGTACATGAAAAACAATGAAGTGAAGCAAGATTACACTGGAAAAAATATTTGCATGAGACTTATTCCAGGGTGAAAACCACTAACCATTTGTTTTTCTTGTAAAGTTAATAGATGATGGCCCAGTTGTGTTCCTAAATCAAAGGCTCCACAATTATGACTCATTGGTCATGCAGAACCAATCTGAGTCAACGGTGGGTACAAGAGAAAACTATAAATCATTCACAAATTAATTATTACACAAACAAAACAATCACAGAAATTTTGTCAAACCGCCAAATCAATCTGCATCTGGCCAAACGCCTAATATGAAGAGGCATGGATAGCTTAGGTTTACAAAGTCAACATTTATCTGTCACAGTAGTAAGGTAATACACACATTAAAAACCAGTGCATCACTTCTGAACATTTACATATTAATTTTATTTAATCTTCTCTGTGTCTTTAGAGCTGGGACTTTCAGAGATCCTTTGCCTACTGGGTAAATTTGTTAAAATTGTTGCTTACGTTGTGTTATTTTGTGTCACAAGCTGAWAAAACTGTCACTTTTCTTACAGTGTGAAGACATGGAAGCAAAGAATGCCCTTTACCATTGGAACTGTATTTACCCACATCTGACAGCTCTAGTTCAACAGGTTAGTGTTTCTCTACACACAGTGCTCAACACTGACAAAAGAAAGCATGAGATGTACAAGAGGGCAATACCCCCCCTCCCTTAGCCAGRCAGATTTATGTTTGAGTCACAAGTTACTGTATGGCATGGTGTGCATCTGTAATTTCCCCTAGCTATTTAGGGTTAGTAAAACCTTCAAATAAAAAACAAAAAAGTTGTTTTTGAGCAATTAGGAGAAAAAAATCTTTGTTAGAATTACAAATAAAACTCAAAAATCTAGTTCCCTGAATAAAACCAATCTCCTCAACATTAAACATATCATCGTAGGTTATGCATTATTTTTATATAAATAAACGTAGCACAAAAACAATAAAATTTTTGTTTGGTAGAACATTTCTTTGTTGTAACGATGCTTCTGCACAATGCACCTGGGGGTAGCAGAAGATCAAAACAAGCAGAGTTGTAAAGTAAGTAAGTACAAATAGGTTGTTGCTGTACTTAAGTAGAATTTTTGATTATCTGTACTTTATTAATTATTTTCTGCCTACCTTCTACTTCTTATGTTTTTCAAATAGGCAAGAAGTAGAAAGTCATTAGTCCTATTTCATTATAGCTTGTTCTCTTTTCGGCTTGTTATTGTTAAAAAAACTATCCAGATAAATTGTGACTCGTGGTTGGATGAAATGTATAAATACATATTCTGACACAGTGTTACTTTATACACAATCCATCACAGCTGCACAATATATACTTAATAGACCTTTTAGTCTTTAGAGAAAATATTTTTGGGGAGATCACCTCCCAATAAATGTAATTTTGAAAAATCAAACTGCTCACTTTTACTCAATCCTTTTGCTTTTAATACTTAAGTACATTTTATGAAAGAAAAAATGGCAATGCTTTTCTCTATAAGTGATTGTCTAAAAAAGAGTCATCTAGATATGCACAAATTTTTTTTGTTTTGATATTTTCCCTACAGAGGCTTTTATCTCTCGATGACGCCGAAACTGAGATGCCCAATGAGTCCCATTCGTATGCAGAAGAAGGAGACGCTGACGACCTCTCCGATCTAGATGACATCGCTTTTCCTGAAGACGATCAAGAGTCGTTTCAGAAGCTGCTGGAAAACTTGGGCCCAAGTTTCAGAAAACTGGCTTCCATTTGCGAACCACAACAAAACCACCACAAGAGTCTCCTTTGATGGCAGCGTGCCATTTAATAGCATGTACACCTTCTCACCTGCAGCACAT
>NW_013952618.1:377685-379073 GCF_001266775.1 Austrofundulus limnaeus
CATTAGCACCTCTAGTAATATATTTACTGAGAAAAATGGTGACGTGTTCAATACTTATTTTACCCACTGTAAATGGGCAGGTTTGGAGAACTGAATCTAGGCCTAGTGCTGCGTTGTACTGCTGACTGAGTAAAGAACTGGCAGCAAGTTGGTTAAAAGTGGGCATCAGGTCTTTGTAGGGAGTCCAGTGTGGGTGGTATGGCACAGATGAGCCCATGAAGGACTGAAATCAGAAAAATTCAAACCTCATTTCATTAAACTAGTGATGCATTTGGAATTAAAAAAAGGAAACAAGAGCTCATACCTGATCAGCTGCAGGGTAACGAGGCAGTCCATGGGGTTTGGGAGGTTCAGACACAGTAAGTMACCTCTGAAGATAATATCTTTGGTGTGGCACTGGTCTGCCTGTWTGCCGGTCTTTTGTACCATAAGATTTCACTATGAGAGAAGAGGAAGACATCCAGCAATGTCATTAACTTTAGACAATAAATGAAGTCCAGCGTACTGAATCAAACTATAACTTACATAAAGAGCTGAGTCTTGAATGTAAAAACTGAACAAACAGGCTACACAGTGGCGACTTTACTTAAAGCAACAGCTCTTTTTATGGCATCATCATCCTGAGACAATATCAACTGCTAATGACACTAACACTGTGAATTCAACGCTGCCAACTCTGCCCTACAAGACACGAAGCTTGCAGCTGTGGCTGGTGTCCACGTTGCACTTCAAACTGTTGGACCACATCCAGACTGCCTACCACACATATTGTTTTCAATGAACATATTTTGAAATTAAATTTGAAACGCCGTCTTCGGCAGTGTTAGCAGTGTTGTATGTAGAGTRCAGTGAAGAGTTGTSAGTGACTCTCAGCTGACTGTGGCAGCCATCTTGAATTGGATTGACTCCAGAAGTGAGTTAGTTGTTGATGTACGTGCAGTGAGTATTTCATGAAAGTTTCAATTAAATCTCTCTAGTGATTCATGAAGTATTTGCAGAGTTGTAAAATAAATAAGTACAAATACTTCTTTACTGTGCGTAAGTAGAATTTTTGGGTATCTGTACTTTACTTGAGTAATTATTTTTCAGCCTACTTTTTACTTCTACTTCTTACATTTTCACACAATTATCTGTATTTTCTACTCACTACATTTTTTAAAAAGACAAGAAGTAGAAAGTTGTTACTTTTATTTCATTTTTGCTTGTTTTCATTCCAGCTTGTTATTGTAAAAAAATTAATACTATCCATATAAATTGTGCCTAGATAGAGTGAATTTAACAATGGTTGAATGAGAAGTTTAATACATAAAATTTTGATATTACTTTGTACACAAACAAATCATGTTACACTCCAGCAGGACATAATCATTAAAATAAAAGGACTGTAC
>NW_013952618.1:379860-382969 GCF_001266775.1 Austrofundulus limnaeus
CACACACACACACACACACACACACACACACACACACACACACACACACACACACACACACACACACACACAGTTATATGTGTGTGTATCTGTGTAGATGTGTATATATAGATATGTGTATGTTGATTTGTTTTTTAACTTGTTATAAAATTTTATTTAAAAATACAAACAATTAACATTATCACATTGGTAGTTATTCTCTTCATCTCGTAAAAGTCATGATTTTGAATTTGTTTTTAAACCGAWTGATGTTTGGACATTGTTTTGTTTAAACTTCTAGTCTATTCCATATTTCGACTCCGGTCACGGTGATGCAAAAACTTTTCGGTCTTGTTTAGATGCTGCAGATTTTTAAAATTCAATGTCCCACTGTAGATTATACCCACCCTCTCTTATATAAAAAGTAAATTTGTACTTTTATATAAATATTGTGCAGTTTGATAGTTTACAATGTCATGGAATTTTAATATTTAGATGTAACAAGCAATGTGTATTCGTGTGTTCATAAAAACCAACATTGTGAATTATTCTAACAGCTGTTTTTTGCAGTGTGAGTAGTGGTTGTAATGAAAACTTTTTTTGTATTACCTCACACGCCAGTGCAAAGTAAGGTTAGACCAATGAACTGCATAGRATGTGAAGTGCCTAGCTTTGGTCATAATCGAAATGGTTCTTTATAATTGAGTGTATTTAATGTGAGACTTAAAACAAATTTTGTCAAGTATTATTACTCCCAGAAATGTAGTTTCATGCACTTTTTCTATATTAACACCTATTATCTGTATGAAGTCATGATGCTTTAGTTCATTGTTGGTAAATATCATGTTTTTTTCTTGTTCTTGTTTGGTACTAGCTTATTTCTGTCAAACCAGTTTTTAATTTTGATGAAATCTAAAGTAATATTTTACAAAAGTTGCTGTAAATTCTCAAAAGAACCTAAAATGTTAGTGTCATCAGCAAACAGAATTCATTTTAAGATTTGTGATACATTACGTATGTCATTAATGCAAAGGATAGGCCTAAATAACTCTGTACCCAGAATAGACCCTTGTGGGACACCGCATACAATGTCCAAACATCTAGACTGAAATCCCCCCATCTTCACAATTGTTTCCTGGTATTTAAATAGCATCTCAACCAGTCTAATGAAAAGTTCCTCCAATCCCTTTTTGTCCACTTAAATATTATTTAGGAGTGGTAAGAGCTGACAGTCATTCACTACAAACACTCAAAGTGCTGTAAAATGTGACATTAAGATGTTGCATGAGCTAATGTTATTTTCAAGGTTCGACCACAACAATTAAAACACAGTTAAAAGATGCTTTTCACAAGATCATCTTTGTTCATTTGAAGCTAAGCAGAAGCTTTTAGTTTTTTTTAATTCAGAATGATAAATGTTTAGTAGTTGTCATCCTCAAAACACAAACACATAATCAGTTATAGAAGCTTCTATATTCATGTTAAAGTTTGTCATTTCAAAGCCGCTTGAAACAGTGTGTTCAGTTGACAGACAGAGGACTGTAATCATATATTACTGCTTGTGGGTGTGGACAACCAGGCGCAGAACCAGTGAGGTGAACGTGCTGCCACACATTCTGAGCTGCAGGCATCGAACATGAATCATGTTTTTCTTCATTCTGCTGGTACGTAAGAAAATCTTGCTTCAATTTTTTTTTTGCTTTCACTTTTTTAAGTTATAACATATAAAGTGTTGATTAAATCTGCTATTATTTTAATGCTAATCGCTGCTTTGTTCATATGATATGGCTGACACCGAGACAATCTCAGACAAAAAAAATAAATAAAAAGCTTGTTACTTTTCCGGTTTTCAAACTGCGACATCCACCAGCTTTTTTACTTTTCGAGTCACGGAGTGCTGCTGCCCATGTCCAGGTGTGGGAACACATCTGGACAGGTCCCAAGTCCATCATAGAGACATATAGAGACGTACAGTCACAGTCCCACTCACACCTAGGGGCAGTTTAGAGTTATATTTCAACCTAAAATGCAAACCTGAGCAGAAGTAGAGTGCATTAAATCCACCCAGAAAGACCAGGGGGCAGAATCTGTGACCCTCTTGTCGTGAGGGAACAGTATCGCCCCATTCTGGGACTAAAACTGTACCGCTTTGTTATCTCTTTAATAGCAGTAAAAAATGTCTTCATGGGAACTGGTTTACAAATTACAGGGAAACAAGCTGCAAATGTTGTTTCCAATGAACAAATCCATTGAAGGTAAAAAAAAAACCCTCAAAAACCACACTGTTCTTCAGGTTCAGCTGCCTGTTTGTGTTTCAGATTTATTTTCTGCCAAGTTCTACTTGCTCAGAGCTGCTGAGCCGTCAAAAGAGGAATCGGATCATCGACTCCTTTGAGATTGAAGAGGAACATCCAGGACCATTCCCCTACGTCCTGGGCAAGGTGAGACAATCAAAAAAGTGGTCTCACTTTGACGGCTGAAAAACGGAACTACATCTAAAACTTTGTCACACCTTCAAACACAATCCCTGTACATACTGTTTATTTCTAAAATTATTAGGCTCTTCTACTGAACAATTCTCCTGCAACTTAAATAAGCCCCTCCTGTTGTCACAGCTTGGTTTGTGTTTCAGTCGAAAATGGACACACCAGTATGTTTTTGTGATTTAAAAAAAAATCTAACCCTTGATAAAGCATTTTTACTGTGACCCACTGTATTCTGCACAAGTCAACTGGAAAAAAGGAAGTGTTGTGAGAAAAACTATAAAGAAACAAATAAAACAAAAAAGAAAGAAGGCCTTATGTACATAAGTGTGCACACTCAACAAATATTTGTCAAAACATCTTCCAAAATATTTAACCTTTTGTGTTTATAAGAAGCAGTCTATCAGCACGCCACACCTTGAAGTGTAAATATTTCACACTCTTCCTTTTTCCTGTTTTTGTTAATTTGATCAAATAACACAGCCAATTTGAAAAATGAAACTCGTTTTCATCTTCAGCTCTCTAGCAGACACCTAAAAGTTGCAGGCCAAAATGCAAACAAACAAACAAACAAACAAACAAACAAACAAACAAACAAACAAACAAACAAACAAACAAACAAACAAACAAACAAACAAACAAACAAA
>NW_013952618.1:383352-404184 GCF_001266775.1 Austrofundulus limnaeus
GTACTAGGCTATAAAAATGAAATAAGATAAAAATATAAACAAGATACTGTGCAGAAAAAAATTGCAAAGAAAACAGTCATGACAGATTCATGACCCAAGAGGGTGTGCAATTGAATCAATTAAGTCATGGAATTGTGGTTTAGCTGAAAATTAAATATTTTGCTATGTGCTTTTCGGAGACTTGATCAATTCTTTAGCCGAACCTGAATGTTTTTCTTTGTAAGAAAAGGTTTCTGTACCCCAGAGTCCAGATATGCAGACCACACAGCCAGGAGATATATGACAAATGTAGAATCCAGTCAGTACTTGTCAGTTTCCTGCAGCAGTAGTATATTTACAACATAAATGCAGTATTTATATATTTTTGTAGCTACATAATGTGGCCTCTTAACAGTTTCTCTGATTCATTTCTGTCTCATATTTTCATATGTTTTTGATGGACGTTCAGGTCTCACTGTTGGAACTGTTGTCCCATTTTCTCTGTTCCTTGTTGACCGTCTTTACTGCCATTCATTAAAAAATCTAATGCTGCTAAAAACCAGCCCCTGGTTCTTCTTTGCTTCGTACAGAGGGTCTGGACTCTCGGCTGCTGAGAAACAATTGCTTACTGGAAGTGTGTACTCTGTTGAATGATGTGGTCCTATTGACTTCATCAGATCCTGATCTCCAGCTTTCACTGGAGCAGTTCACAGCCGAGTGTGAAGCGGCCGGGATGAGGATCAGTGCCTCCAAATCTGAGACCATGGTCTTGAGACGGAAGAGGGTAGGGTGCCTTCTCCAGGTTGGGGAGGAGGTCCTGCCCCATATGAAGAAGTTTACAAATGAGGGAAGAATGGAGTGGGAGATCTACAGGCAGATTGGTGCTGCGTCTGCAGTGATGTGGGCGCTGTACTGGTCTGTCGGTCTGGTTCAGCTCTCGATTTACTGGTCGGTCCACATTCCTACCCTCATCTATGGTCATGAGCATTGGGTAGTGACCGAAAGAACAAGATAGTGAATGCAAGCGTCCGAAATGAGTTTCCTCCGCAGGGTGGCTGGGCTCTCCCTTAGAGATAGGGTGAGAAGCTCAGTCATCTGGGAGGGACTCAGAGTAGAGCCGCTGCTCCTCCACGTCGAGAGGAGCCAGTTGAGGTGGCTCGGGCATCTGGTWAGGATGCCTCCTGGACAYCTCCCTGGTGAGGTGTTCTGGGCACGTCCCACTGAGAGGAGGCACAAAGGAAGACCCAGGACACACTGGAGGGCCTGTTTCTCGACTGACCAGGGAAAACCTTGGGATTCCCCTGGATAAACTGGCACAAGTGGGTGGGGAGAGGGAAGTCTGGGTCTCTCTGCTTAGGCTGCTGCCCCCGCGACCCAATCTCAGATAAGTTGAAGAAAACGGATGGACTTTAAGACTTTTGCTGAAGCAATATTCGAGACTTTAACTTTTACCAAAATAATCTTAAGATAAGATACTTGTATTTTTACTCATAACTTTGAGGTACTTTATACAACACTGGCAGTACTGCATTTGATACAATCCATCACAATAGTCTATTATAGAGGCTTGGACATTACAGGGACGGCTCTAAAATAATTTAAGTCATATTTATTTAAAAGATTCCAATTTGTCAGTGTTAATAATGAATCTTCTTCTTACACCAGAGTTAGTCATGGAGTTCCCCAGGATTCAGTGCTTGGACCAATCCTCTTCACTTTATATATGCTTCCATTTAAGTAAAGGTATTAAACAGCATGTGACACATTTTCATTGTTCTGCTGAAGATGCTTAGTTATATTTATTCATGAAACCTGACGAATCCAATCATTTACTTAAATTACAAGTCATAAAAAACTGGATGACTCTTAATTTTATTAATTTTATGCTTCTAAACTCAGAAAAGACAGTTTGTGGTTTTTGGACCTGAACATCTTAGGAATAAACTTTGCAGCCTTTCACCTCCTCTGGATGACATTAATCTGGCCTCCAGTTCTAATGTAAAGAACCTTGGTGTTATTTTTGATCAGTGTGTTTTATTTGCCACTTGAAAAATGTTACCAGTACCCCTTTTTTCCACCTGCATAATATCACTAAAACTAGAAACATCTTGTCCAAAAATGATGCAGAAAAACTGATCAATGCATTTATTATGTTTAGGTTGTATTACTGTAATTCTTTATTACCTGGGCATCCAAAAAATTCTTTAAGAAGCCTTCAATTGATCCAAAATGCTGCTGCTAGAGTTGGGAGTTGGAAGGAGAGATCATATTTCTCTAGTTTTAGCTTCTCTCCACTGGCTCCCTTAATTCAGAATAGAATTTAAAATATTACTCCTAACATACAAAGCTCTTAACAATCGAGCTCCATCTTATATTAAACATCTTATTGTTCCATACTTTCCTAACAGAGCACTTCTCTCTCAGACTGCAGGTTTACTTGTGGTTCCTCGAGTTTCTAAAAGCAGAATGGGAGGCAGAGCTTTCAGTTATCAAGCTCCTCTCTTGTTGAACCAACTTCCAGTTTTAGTCTGAGAGGCTGACACTCTATTAACTATTTTTAAGGCTAAGACTTTCCTTTTTTATAAATCCTATAAAAAAGGCTGAGTTTCCTGAGTTATTTCTTGGTTCTGCTGCTGTGGCCTAAAGCTAAGGTTGTAGTTGACGCAACTCACCGGGCTCAAAGGGGCTTGCGTCAAAAGTGACGCAATTGCAGCGTCCCTCCCCCTGCGTGATGGCCCTGCATGGTGTCCTGATGCGTGGTCGTACACCTCCGAGATTTTGTAGCTCCGCAAAGGCCGCAAGCCGCACTTCAATTCAAGATAGACGTTTTCGAAGGTGCTCAGGTACGCATGTACGTCATCTATATGATCCCTCCACGAGAGATCATAAAGATAACCAGATGGCATTCAAATAAAAAGATTCTTTTTAAGTTTAACCTTTTCAGTTATTTCAACATTTTTTGTAATTTTCACATCAACACGTTCAAAACTATTGTTGCAGAGTTACTACTGCAAACCTAATTTCCATCAAAACTTCAGAATGGTGTAACAAATGTTTACATAAGAGAAGCACACTCCATGACCCTAATCTAATAKCATTGGGCTGTAAACAACAAGCTTTAGAACAAATGAAAAAAAAAACTTTTGGTCAAATAGAATCAAAAACCACACTTGTTAATGGGCAAACTACTGTCAGTGAGGGAAGAACAGTGCTAACGTGAACATCAAGTATGTTTTAATACAGCGCGCAGCTCAGGAGCGTGCACACACCGCGGAGCTTACGTGACAACCCAAAGCACGACTATAACCAAGCCTTTAGACTACTGGATGACAGGCTGACCACATTTTTTTCATTCTACTGCTGTCTTTAGTCACTCATCTCTACATCTGTTGTTGTAATTATTCCTATCTTTGTCTCTCTTCCAGAGGAAAATACACCTGGACAAGTCCTTCTGTGTTTCTTTTTGTCTCTTTCCTGGCCTCCAAAACCCAGCCAGTCGAGGCAGATAGCCRCCCGTCCTGAGCTTGGTTTAGCTGGAAATTTCTTCCTGTTTTTTTTCCATTGTCGCAATGTTCTGCTCAGGATGGGAGACCGTTATGAAGTGATTCAACACAATCTGTTGACTTTTTTAAATTGATTGTTTTTTGCGCAGTGCCCTGGGACAAAGTTTGTTTTGACTTGATGCTACATAAATACACTGAATTGATTTGAAAATAAAATGCCTGTTTCGAAACAGAAAAAAAAGTCATTAATTAGATTCTCAGGCTCATCAAAGATGGACTGAAATATTTTGATTTGTTTTGTAGATAGAGCTTGAACGCCAATATTTGGTCTACTTTGATCTGTTCGGCGAAGGAGTGGATGAAGAACCGGAAGGCGTCCTTTCCTTTGATAAGAAGACGGGGGTGATTTACGTCCACAAGCCTGTGGATTATGAGCTGACCAAGACGCTCAAGGTTTGATTCAACACAAGTATCAGCATGCTTGACTGACTTTCGCAATGTACAATTGTTATCGATGCTAAATTTACAAGAAAAATATATTGTAACCTGTGTTTTGTTATGAAAACATCCAACCTAATGTTTCTGAATGTCTAAATACATTTAACAAGTCACTTTTTTTGCAAAACAGCACAACACAAAACAAAAAAAGATTTAACAAATTATCAAAACAATAGTGTTATATCGTCACTAACTGCATTTGTTAAAATTTATAGCTAAGTTTTGAAGCCAGACAAAACGAATTCACAATCGACATTCGATTAGGAGTCGAGATCCAAATACGAGACGTCAACGACAACCCCCCAGTTTTTGAGAGAGATGTGTATGAAATCACTGTTAACGAGGATCTCCCACAAGGTAAAAGGCCAAACAAATGAGCCTTTTCTTTTAAAAAGTATGTCAAAACGTTGTTTATAGAGCCTGATCGTGTCTTTTTTCAAATCTTTTGACAACAGGTTCACCTCTCCTGACYGTGCGGGCTCATGATAAAGACAAGAGCCAAACATTAAACTCTACTTTCCACTACAGCATCAAATCTGTGTTCCCYAACTCTCCAAACACAGAGTTCTTTGTTAACGAACATGGACTGATCTCCTTTAAAGGATGCTTGGATTATGAGGCAAGAGGTTAATTTGTCAATGTGTCAGAAGTGCCTTCTTAGAAATAGTGTTGTGCAAGTTGTATTTCTTTTTCAGCTGGATCTGCAACTGACAAAATAATTTATAGTTTTGTGGTATATATATATATGCAAGTGAGTAGAGTGTGTGTTTGCTGAGTATTGTCAAATGCATAAAATGCTTAAAATAGAACCCTACAGGGTGACTTTGGGACAAAACATTGTAATGTATAATTTTAGGAGGAGTCCTTTATGCACTGCACGGTCCGACTCAACCTAGCCTGGTCTAGGTTCAAACCCGGGTTTAATGTGTTTGCATTACCCCTTAGTTCCACCCCGATTTCTGGAACGCTGATAGCTGTGGTTCCATTGTGGCTGACCTCATTGGTCTGATTTGACTTCATCTACTGTTGCCTATTGATTGGTTCACTGGCTGGCGGTCTTACATCACATATATGCAATCAATTTTACATGAATCATTGCAACGTCTGTAACATTTTCTAACACAACTTCAACTTATGCAATAACTGTAGCAAGCTACCAAGAAACGACAAGCTAACATTAGCTATCATTATCGTACCGTTCTTTGTCTGCTGGATGGTCCAGTACAGTCTTCTGCATTTTTCCTTTGAATTTGATGTATTCCATTGTTGTGTCACAAATAAAACTAAATAAGATTTGTGCGTTTTTAGTATTATGATCCCCATCCATATCGAGGTAGCACTTTACTAAATGCAAACACAACCAGGGCCGGGGTAGAATAAGGCCAGGCCGACCATGGCTGGACCAGGTCAGTCTTCCGATAAAATTTTAACTGAGGGAAAATCAAGATATAAGAACAATGAATCTAATCCATACCATGTTTTTTTCTTGTATCAAGGCAGGTGACAAGCTTAMAGTTTTGGTGGAGGCCATAGACCATGGTGACAAAGTCAGCTTGTCTAGCTCAACCACAGTTCTCATTCATATTCAGGACGGCAACAACCACCTTCCAGTCATCAGCGGTCAAACGGTATGCAGATAGTTTGCTTAAACAACCCTCAACCACATTTTTCATCAGAGCCGGATAAATGTGACACATCTGGACTCATTTTTACCTACTCTTCCTCACTAAAGTGCTCACAATGTGTCAGCCAAACAATGCTTCAATACGTTATTGGGTGAATAAGATGACACAAATTAGAAAGACAATGAAAAGCAACACATAAATGCACTGCTCATATAATGCAGAGTGTTAGCATAATGTAGCTTGCATGAAATAGTATAATGCTGTTTGGTGACGGCTTCTTAACTTTTGCTATTATTGTGAATATGTTAGGTAGAGGATTCGTAGCCTACTGTATGTGTGCTTGAAATCCTTAAAAATGCTAAAATGCTTGAATTTAAACAAGGTGGTTTCAAATTGTGGAAAGTGCTTTATTTCTGTATAAAGTCCTTGAAAGTGCTTGAAATTCTAACTGCACAGTTTTGTAATAAAATTTCAGAATCAGATTGATTTTATTGACATTCAACATAACATCATGGATGCAATGTAGAAYGAAACTGTGAAATAATTAACAAAATAATTCTATTTGATAAAAAAAACCTCAAGTTTGATATTTTCATGTAAAATGCACAAAATTACGAGTGATCATTTTGCCTTTAATGATAAAAACACCAACTGCTGGACCGAAGGYGTCCTCTGGCATAGCGATGTATCAGATCCACTTTGAGGGTGTCACTGTGTCTTGCTAGTTCTGCACGTCTCCAGCGAATGGGAGAAAGTAGCATGCCAGGTGGTTGCCATTTAATGACAAATGGTTCCAAAACACTAGATACAAAACATAGTTGAAATGAGGACTAAATCCTCACCCTAATTTACAATACACGCAGTTCCGCTGCACAGTTTGCCACCATTTGTTTGCACCCCAATTTATACAGTGTCTGCCCTGCTTCGCCCACTCTGGTGTGAAGCACAGAGGAACTCCGAGAACCCTGGAGGTAATTGTGATGTTTCAAACCAGCTRTATTCCAAATGTTTTTGTTATGACAAATCTGAGGTAACTTGGTGTTCTTGATGTTTGACACAAGTATCAGATACTATAACATCGTACAATTACATTCTTGTCTTACAGTGAGTTGAAGGTATTAAAAAGCAAAAGTTTGGTTTAACTTTTCACAAAGTTTTAACTTCAGCTCCACTGGGTCAAAATCAGAAGTTCCAAGTTTGGTGGGCTTGGATGCCTTACGCAAAAGTTCCAGGATCTCAAGGAGTGTTCTTGCTGTTTCAATTTATATCACATATTAACAGTTAGTTTTTGCTTTGTTCTTTCCTTTGCTCCAAGGTAAAACAAAGGTATTTTTTATTAACCTCGTTCCTTGTATTTAAACAACAGGGTTCTGGCAAAGTCAATGAAAATGAGTCGGGGACTTCTCCTTTGAGGGTCCATGTGACGGACAAAGACCGCATCTACAGCATGGCATGGAGAGTCAGATACAGCATATCTAATGATGAAGGTGGGAACTTCAAGATAGAGACAGATCCAGAAACCAATGATGGTATCCTGACTGTGGTAAAGGTGAGRGGAGTGTGTTGGCTGCTTTTTATACATTCCTGTCACAACTTCTGTACATTTACTCCAACAATTACATCACATACTTGTTTCTGTCTAGCTTGCTCTCAGACTGCAGTGTATTTTTACACTGTATTTTTTCACACACTAATGTAGAAACTGCTTTGATTTTAGCCACTGAACCATGATGAAAACGCAACCAAAGAGCTATTGATTTTTGCTGAAAACGAAGTGCCATATTTCTTCTGTAAAGTGAAGCAGAAGACGACACAGGGTCTTTGGAAAGTTGAAACCAGTAAAAATGGAGAACTTCCAAGTAATGGAGGTCAGACCAATTTAACAAAAGTCATTATCAAAATAGAAAGCATTAATCATGCCCCAGTGTTTAAGCTGACCATCAAAGATACTATGCTGGAGGAGAATGCACCGATTGGAACATGGGTGAAGAAAGTGACAGCTGTGGACCCGGACTCCGGTTCAGGAAAAGACATTATGTAAATATACTTTCAAACATGTGTTTAAGCACACATCTGGACCTCTATTTGCTAAAGTGTGTTTATATTTGTCCACAGTTACAAAATAGCAAATGATACTGCAGGCTGGTTGAAGATTGATCCCAACACCGGCGACATCACCACCGTACAGAAACCTGACAGAGAATCTTCTCATGTTGTTAAAGGCATATACACTGTATCAGTGTATGCAGTGGATAATGGTAAACACACCGTCTAACAAATATTGTAGCACAGCAAAAACATGAATGTTAAAATTTCAGTGTTAAACTTTTGGGTTTGGTTTTAACAGCCACCAGTGTTACTTTCTGAGTAAACTGACACACATTGTAAATGTTAATTCACAGTGTTGATTTCCTCAGTGTTGTATCAACACTGGACAGTGTTAAATAAGCTCCTCCCACTGTTAAATCTTATATAACACTTAACGGTGTTGTTATTTCACACCATGCAGTGTTTTAAGAAGTATTCTGAAAAGCCCCGCCCTCTTCCACCTCATGTCAGACAGACCAGTATTTTCTCAGCAAGGAATGCTGGGTAATCTTGTAGAAATGTGTGTTTGCATGTTTATGACTATTAAAGAAGTTGATGAGAGTAAAAATTAGTTGTTCTGGTTAGTTTTCTTGTTCAGTTTGATCAAGTTGTTCAAGTTAAAGTCTGTGTTATTGGCCATAAATTGACACCATTGAGAGGTACTTCCTGGTGTGTGAAGGGTKACTCCATTTTTCTACAAACTGCTGAGTAGTGTTAATGCAACACTACAAAGAGTTTGATATTAATTCTGAGTGTTAAATTTACACTCTCAATTTGATGGTGCATTGACACCTTGTAGCATCTGTTAATCTTTCTAACAACACAATTCCCTTTGTTAATAATAATACACTAGTGTTGCTTTTAACACTCTATTTTAACATTGTTGAAATGTAATGTGACACCTAATTTTGTTGAATGCTAAACACTGGTTGGTGTTAAATTAACAAAAAATGGGTGTTAAAAATTAACATTTTCACAAATGTTTAACACCAGCAAGTGTGGACACATATAGACACTTTGTTGTGTTAAAGTTAACACTGTGGGTGTTAAATTAACACTGGTATTTTTGCTGTAAATAAATGAAATGCTTCATGAAACTGCTTTTAAAATTCCTGAACAGGTAAGCCACCTATGACAGGCACAGCTACACTGAACATCCATGTAGTGGACGTGAACGACAACTCGCCACAGCTAGAGGTGGGCTTTGTGGATGTCTGCTTGTCCGACAGCCCCACCACCACAAACATCTCAGCCTCTGATGCTGATGGAGATCCTTACGGAGGGCCTTTCAAGTTTGAACTGCTGGGGAGTGCTAAGGAACAATGGAAGCTGAATCCTTCATACGGTAGAAACAGCCATGAATGTAGAGAAATGTCAACACAAAACAACCCCAAATGACAATCCTGTTTTGTTGTTTTAGGTTTCACAGCTGGTTTGGTGAAGGAGCCTAGTATTGGGGCTGGCTTTTACACAATTGATCTGAAGATTTCAGACCTGCAGGGAGTGTTTAGTGTTCACAGACTTAATGTGACTGTGTGCACATGCTTGGTATCACGCAACTGCCATGCTCRAACCAGTCTGACATTTTTGGGGGTTGCTGTTGTCATCGCGCTCCTTGTACTGGTTTTACTATTGGGTAAGGAATGGAAGCACAGTTCCTTATAGAGCAAACCATGTACATGTGTACAAGTTTTGTTGCATATATTTTGACAGATCTGCTGTTGGTGGCATTTGTCAAATGCAAAAATGCATCAGTCATGCCCTGCAAAGAAAAAAAGTTCATATCATTTCCATACGAAGAGGGAGAAAAAAGTATCCGGGTGTACAACGATGAGAAACAAGGAACAGACTGCAAGGTTGCATCTAAGAAACATTTACATATGAGACATATTTCAGTGGGAATATCACTGACCATTTCTTTTTCTTGTAAAGGTAGAAGATACTGTGGCATTTTTGTCCAACAGCCAAAAGCTTGATGATCTTGACTCACTGATGAAAGAAAATCAATATAACTTAATGGTAGGTACAAGAAAACTGGAAACCATTCACAAGTTAATCTCTGTACATGAAAAACAATGAAGTGAAGCAAGATTACATTGAAAAAAATATTTGCATGAGACTTATTCCAGGGTGAAAACCACTAACCATTTCTTTTTCTTGTAAAGGTACCAGATGGTGGCCCAGTTGTTTYCCAAAGTCAAAGTCTCCACAGTCATGACTCATTGATCATGCAGAACCAATTTGAGTCAAYGGTGGGTACAAGAGAAAACTATCAAACATTCACAAAGGAATCTCTGTACATCAAATGAAAACAATCACAATTTTTTTTAGCAAACCAAGTTAAACCATAGCTGGGGTACTAGTTGCCTAATATGAARTTTACAAAGTCAACACCTGTTATCTCTGTCACAGGGCCTACAGCAGAGGTGGAGCAACTCAGAGCACTTCAGGAGGAATGCCTCTCACATGACAAGTAGTAGCAGTAATAGTAGTAAGGTAATATATACATCAAAAAACAGCGCATCACTTGTGAATATTTACAGGTTAGTTTTATTTAATCTTTGTGTCTTTGAGTTGGATTATAGGACATTCTATACAGAGTTGTTGACATTGCTTATTTTGTGTCACAAACTGATAAAACTCACTTTTCCTACAGTCTGACGACATGGAAACAAATGTCCTTTACTGCGGAAATTCTGTTAACACAAATGCTCTGACAGCTCTAGTTCAACAGGTTAGTGTTTCACACATTGCTCAACACAAAAAAAGCRTACTGTAGGTACAAGAGTGCAACAGCCCCCCTTAACCACAGTTTTATCTGTTAGTCCCAAGCTTTGGCTTGGTGTGTGTCCAATTTCCCCTTGCCATTTAGGGTTAGCAGAATGTCAAAATACATATGTTTTTGAGCAAAAGTGTGAAAAATGTTTGAATTACAAATAAAACAAAATCTAGTTCTTCTGAAGAAAAACGTCTTAACGTATGATCTTATATCAGGATGTGCAGAATTTTATACATGTAGCACAGTTAGTGTGTCTGGTATTTTTTGCTGCAACAACGTTTAGCAATATTTTATTCCAGGCACATGAAGCTCAAAACAAGTGTCAATAGCAAAATCCACTTTTTGGCTCTTATGTGCAAAGTTTATAATTTTAGAGGACACGCTTCATTAAGCTAYTAGTGATATTGTTTTTCTCACCATTAAAATCTGGAGGTTACTCTGGATATGTATAAAATGTTTTTATTTTGATATCCCCCCACAGAAGCTTTTATGTCTCGATGACACAGTAACAGAGATGCCCGACGAGTCCCATTTGTATTCAGCAGAAGGAGATGCCAACGACCTCTACAGTCTGGATGTCACTTTTCCTGAAGACGATCAAGAGTCGTTTCAGAAGCTGCTGGAAAAYTTGGGCCCAAGTTTCAGAAATTTACTGGCTTTTATTTGTGAAGCACAACAAAACCATCACAAGAGTCTTCTTTGACGGCAGCATGCCATTTAATAGCAACTGTATACTTTTATTTTCTTATTTTAAATTTTACAATTAAGGAGGAAAAAACATAACACGACCTCTGGATTTTTAAAGATAATTTTCCAGGAGCATTTTGGAGTTAAACTTCAGTCAAGCAGACATGTTCACATATTCACAGAAACAAAAGCATTAATGTTCTGTTAGACCTTCTATAGTGCAGGCTTCCAGACCAAGTATCAATGAAAACATCTGCTTTAAATGCACAGCTGCTGATTAAAATGAAATATACTCTCCCATTTTATATCAATTCAAAGTTTAATTGGGATTTTAAAAAAAAGTCACAATGAGGGAGATAATTTAAATTAGTAGGAAAAAATATTTACATTGGCATTTACCAAAAAAAAAAAAAAAAGACTCAAACTCTCCCACTACCAATCTTTGGAAGTGCTCTTTGCTCGGTGGTTCTACGTCCACGGCCTCGAAATCCTCTGCCTCTCAGGAAGCGACCAGGCACGCCAAATGTTTCAATGTTCAACTTTTTCTCTTCTGCCCAGGTGGTTCTCCTAAAAGTATTAATTGCATTTTAAATATGCACCAAACTAAAAACACAACTGACAAAAAAAGGAACATAAAAATCACCTGGGCTTCAGATCTGAAGAGATGTTGTCAAAGAAGCATTTAGCTTTGTCGTAGTACTTCTCCATCAGCGTCTCCTCCTCTTGCGCACCATTGTCGACTTCAGTGTTTTTTTCACCTGCAGCACATTTAAAAACAACAAGTTTGATCTCCATGTGTGATCATACATTTTTAAAAAACTGATAAATACCTTCAGCCTCTTTTGTCAGGTCATCTTTAAACTGAGCATTCGCCGTTTCAAAGTCAAAATCTGAATCAAACTCTAAAGTTGTTGCCTTGGAGGTTTTTGCAAGAAGYTGGCCTCGGCTTCTGGTCCTGGACCTGCGGTTTCCTGCAAAGCAGCAAAACGGAATGYACAGCTGGGTCAGCAGAGGCGCAAACGGCTTCATCCAGTCGGACATTTCATTTTCAAATACATTCATCATAATGAGCAAAGTTACTGTGGTACATTCTGAGAATGACCGGTGGGAATGAGACGACACTATTCATCAAGCAAGATCAAATGTGACTTTTTAACCTTGTTTTTGTCTCATTTTCTGGTTGTCCGCACCTCTGCCTTGGATCTTTGCAACAGCTGGCTGAGATGGTGCCCGACCTAAACACATGTTTTATATGAACAAAAGGAAACCAGATTAAATGTAAAATGTAAATTTGACTGTTGCAGTGCATTTATGGTTTTCAAATTGTTGCCAATAAATGAGGTGAATTTTATTTCAGTAATCTTCGTCTGTTTACTCGTSKGTATGTTTTCTTTCTCAGCTGGAGARGCTTCCGGAGCAGAGCSCTGTGACGGGCGAGTAGGCTGCCTGCTCTGTGGCTGGGTCAAAGGCTTTCCTTTCTTCTGTGCAGCTGTGACCAAAGGCACGGTCTGGACAGCCTGCTCCACCATGGGGGCTCTTATGGTTGGACCATGAAGCCCTGGCACTAAGATAAGGGGTAAAAACAAATTAAAAATTAAAAACGATAATCATCAGCTACATAAACGGGCATGTGTGGGAGATCTGTACCAAGACCCAGTGCTGTGTTGTACTGCTGGCTGAGTAGAGAACTGGCAGCAAGCTGGTTAAATGTGGGCATCAGGTCTCTGTAGGTACTCCAGCGTGGGTTGTATGGCACAGAGGAGCCCATGGAGGACTGAAATCACAAAAATTCAAACTTCATTTTATCAAACTAGTGATGCATTTGGAATGTAAAGAAACTAGAGCTCAAACCTGAACAATTGCAGGGTCACGAGGCAGTCCATGGTGGGGTTTGGGAGGTTCAGACACCGTAATATCTTTAATGTCACTTCCTCTGAAGATAATATATTCATAGATTTCATCTTTGGGCGGCACTGGTCTGTCAGTGTGCCGGTCCTCTGTACCATAAGAGGTTACTGTGGGTGGGGGAGACAAATCAGCAAAGCCATTAAGTAAATTCAGAAAATCAAGCATCAAGCTGCTGAACAATGAAAGTAAAATCAATCCAGGCTGCACAGTGGTGACATACCTTTAGCTAAAGCAACAGTAGATCTCTCGGTGTCCACATAAGACAGGATTCCTTCATACCTGATCTGAGCCATGGAGATCAGRCTTATTTTACTGCCAATATACGGGGTCCCCCCCGCAGCACTCATGYTCGCATTAAACACAAATGTTTCGCACCGGGAATCAGCAACGACGCAGCASAAGTCTCAGCAGCCAAACTTGAACCAAAGCGGGAGTAATTGGCGCACCTGTGAGCTTTATAGGATTGTGCGCTGAGCACCTCTGCACAGCTGACTGCATCAGCTGTGATTAAACCGGGGTGCGTTTGATTTGTGTRTCGGCGTGCACCGAAAGACTTGACAGTGTGAGATTTCTTGTTTTCACTGCCATCTTGACTACGCAATATATTTTTTTAAATATTGCTGACTCTATCGCAGCCTTTTCAAACAAAATTGGCTAAAAAATACCACTATACAGACAAAAACGAAAAAAAAAAAGTAGTGCTAATCAATCGAGTTAACTCTGATTAATTTTAGTGCTGCATGGGCATAGATTACAATTTTTGATCGCGATTAAAATTTACAATCACTTTACTATGGCAGAATATGTAGGTTTGTATATTGCAATGCACTCAGTGCATGTCAGGTTTGTAAATGAGAAGTGGTTCTCAAACAGTTTACGTGGATAAATAAAGGTTACATAAATAATATATTAAAAAAAACTCCATGTGCAATACAGTATGTTCAGTTTTTTTCTTTTTGTCTTTTTATGGCTTATTTATTTAATAAATAAATATTAAACAATTTAAAGTTTTATATTAAGTTTAAGATTAATCATGATTAATTCACAGCTACCTTGGAATTAATAGATTTAAATTTTTAATCACTTGACAGCCCTAGAAAAAAGCGAATACAACTCTCTATTTTTTATTGTAATTGAAAAAATAAGATATATTCACAGTAAAATTTGAAATTGCAAGGTTGACTCTATGACAAAGCTTGATTTGAGTTACTTTTTGTTATTTATGTTCATAACTGTTGGTGAGATGTAGACTAGTCAATAATGCAAAAACAAAAATAAAATTTGCAGCACACACAAGTTGAGTAGAACATATTCCTCTAATTAGGATCTCAAAATATATCAAATTAAAGACAGAAAGAAAGATTAGTTTCCTGGTGCATTTGTGTAAGTGAACAGGAGAATGTTTTAGTGCCACAATAATGCCATGACTGACAGAACGGTCCATTTCCCGTCTAATAAGGGTGGGGCGTCACTAAACAGCGTAACCTCACTTCTCTGCAGCCATCTTGCCGAGCGCATCGACTGTGAAACAATCCGCGAATTTAGCTTGTAAACTTACAGAAAACCCTACTATCATTATACCAAACGTTAAAAGGTCGAATTCTGCAACGAAGGAGGTGTAGCTCAAGAAAAAACATCCAGGCTACGATAAAAGATTTGACGAAAACTCTTCGGCTCGGTACGATGCTCGACGCTCTTGTTTCTCCCCAGGAATGACAGCTGAAGCCATTGGTTCCGCCTTTTAGCATGCGGAGCAGCCAATCACGGCTCGCAGAATTCCCCGGCCGGGGACGTTTCGCTGCTCTGCGCATGCGCACGTCAGCGAGCGAGTGCCCGACTTTTCAGAAGCTCGCAGGAGTGTGAAGATGGCGGTTGGCCGCGGTCCGCTGGATGAGCTCTCTTTACAGACAGCGGTGAATAAAGCGGTAGTTTGTCATCCTGCACGGTCTGTAGAGTCACCGCTGTCGCTCTTGTGTCACAACAACCATTGGGGTAGGCGCGAGGCAGAAAGTAGTTACATGGTTATAGTTCCGGGACAAGCGGGGGGTAGCTCGAGCTAATGTCCAGCTGGGACTTGCTTGGTCAAGACGGTTGCTAAAAGCAGGTACGCTGTAACTCACGTTGTTTTCTTTTTTTTTTATCTCTTCGAGTACATACAAAAAACAAACGCCGGAGTTGACAGGGGGGGATCATTAGTTGTGTCATATTCTTGCCCCTTCATCACATTTAAGCTCGACTGTGAAACTACTAGTTGAAGCGCAGGGGGTCTCGGCTGACTTAACGAGCCCCCCCATGGTTCAGCTATGGACGCATCGGACGCCAGCACCGACTCCATAAGCGGACGCGACCCGGCCAAAGCACTCGTCAGTGACGGTGTAACTTTTGTCCCTAACCACCCGGGGAAAGTAGGCTCACACTCAGCGCAGACTTTTAATGGGAGCCAAACTATGAACTCTCACAGTTCAGGGAGCGCTGCCCCCGCGGAGGGGACGACGGCGGTGGTCGGCGGCACCGTCATATCATCCCCGGCTGTCAGCGGCGGCACGGTGCTGTCCAAAGCGCTGCCCGCCTCGTCGAACAGCGTGATCCAGACGCCGCTCACGAGCTCGGAGGGTGCCGCTGCGGTGAGCCGGCCGTCACCGGGACCCACCGTGACACTTGTCCGGCCGCCTATGCAAGCAGCCGGGCCGGGTGCGACTTTGAACGGGAACAACGCCGCGAGCCCCGCGGTGGGAGCTCCGAGTCCGCTGGTGAACAACTGCCAGCCCGCCTCTGTCAGCGCAGGTCCGCACACGATCAAGGCAGAGCCGCCCACCACCATCATCCAGTCAGCACCGCAGCCCACCGGCACCATCAGCGCTCCGCGACCCCCCGTGATGGCACCTGTGAACGCCGGAGGAGCCATGCCGCCGATGCTGACCCCGAGACTCCCCCAGCCGTCCCCGGGACAGCCCAGTGTGCAGAACATTCAGATCCCCCCGGGTAAGTGTACACAGAAGGGGCTTTAGGCATTAAAAAAAACATTTGTTTTCACTTTTGCAAGAATAAAACACAACAATCAAGTGATGTAATGTTTKAATGCAGCAGAGATCAGCACTCTGACAGTGACTGAATGGTTTTGATGGCATCTCTTGTGTATTGCTAATGTTGTAATGTCATGAAAACCAGTCAAAAAAAGTCAAAGCACAATCTGCACATTTCCCCTCACATACATGTGTCCTTACATTAAAAAAATTGTGAAATTTGTTACYGGATTCCAGCTACAACATACATTGGTTTACCTGCAGCAGGGCTGTCCAGTCCTGACCTGTTAATCATCCATCYGTTCACCAGGTTTGTTTTTCACAGAAGCCTTTAAAACATGCAGAGGACCCCTGACCTGTACAGAAAAGTGACTTAAAAACAGCTTAATAATGATGATATAATTAGAAGAGTCGTTCAGGATGGTGAAGTCGGACAGTTTTGTTGTATTACTGCATATTTGTACTTAGGTTTGTTTAGGAAAGTGTGCAGATCAGATTTGATCGCTGTCTTACTYGATCTTTCTCTTCATGTTAAGCAGCAGATTCACTCTGTTTCTCCCTRAACCTCTTCTCATCTCTGCTCTTGACACATTCCACCATGTTTGTTTACTATAGGTCATATAGGTCCATCACATGATTCAAGTTTCAGCAATGTTTTCAGTAGACTCAGCTTTGTTTACATTGAGTGCATTCCCACATTTCAGAATTGCATGTCAACATATCAGGAAAACTACTGAAGTAAAGTCTTTCAAACTGCATCAGTTGATATAATTCTTTGATTTTGTAGTTTCCAAAGAGTACCTTCAAGGGCTTGTTATTGTTTACAKATCATGCCATGTTACTGAAACAGTTGTTTKTTTTTTTTTACCTCCTGCTTTGCTTCAGGGATGGTGGTCGTGCGCAGTGAGAGCGGACAGCTGTTGRTGTTTTCTCAGCAGGCTCTGGCCCAAATGCAAGCACAGGCCCAGGGTGGCATGGCCCCTCGGACAACTACGCCAACGAATGTGCCCACCGGTCAGGTAAGCTCTCAAGGACATGTTGGTGAAAGTGTCCAACCTACGTGCTCTTCAAGGGACGCACACCTGTGGAGTGAAGCCGWACAGTCGATGAGCATTATGTGGTTGTTTTTTTTCTTTTGTTTGTTTGTTTTTCTCACACACCTTCCTGTGTGCTCCTGGCCAAATTCTGACCAATCATATAATAATTTTTTATGCACATGGGGGTAAAAGTTCTCGAGGCAAGTTGTGACAAGATGGAGTGGAAAACATGAAGCTTCAAACAAAATGATGCAATTTTCTAGGGATGCAGGATAACTTATTTTAAGAACGGATACGATAACTTTCTCCTTCTAATGGCCAATAACCGATAATAACCAATAACATGCCAAGAGATAAGACTAGTCAAAAATGGGTAAGATCATAACATAAATAAACAACACCAAAACCAAATGACACTGTAAATTATACTATTTGAAATAAACTCTTAGCAAACAAACATTTTTTTAAAATATATCAAACAAATCAATTTCTCAAATGGCCATCTTTTAAAATAAGGCACATTAATTATAAAAAAGACCTTTAACACTGATCTCAGATTTAAACCAAAGAGAAAAAGTCATTCCACAAGTTCAAAACAGATAATGCACACAAGTTAGTTTTTGAGCTGCCCTGCCAGCCTTCTTTGTTAAATAAATCACCTTTTTGCCTTTTTGGATTTTTGCCTGCGCTATGGGTTCATTCCTGCCTGAAAATCGTAACAGTGATATTGTATTTTGCAACACAGTTGAACCATTTTCATTATTTAAGAGCAGATCAGATCGAATCAAATCAAATTGAATCGTGATTAATCAATTCAAGACCTTATGAATCGAAATCGAATCGATCTAAAGAATTGGCCACAATACCCAGCCCTATGAAATAATGTTAATTAGCTATAGTGGCTAATTTGTATTATTTAGCTGTAGCATACAACTAWTGAATACATTTTTATTAAAATCCATCCATCTAAAATCCATTGAAGAGATATTTTGGTAACAGACATCTTTCAGAGCAATAATAACGAATAATAACACAACTACCGCCTTTCGGATTGCAAAATTTAAAGGCCTCCAAACTGCCAAAATTGGCGCTCATTGTCGCAGTTTTATGGCAAAAATTGTAGGGGTGCACGATAGTTATCGGCCCGATATCAGGGAATTATGACGTCATACTTATCGGTCTGATATAACAGACAGAACCGATAATATATGTACATGTTTGCCAGCGCCGCTTTATTTTTATCCATTTTGTTCAAGCCGCTTCCCGTCCAACACGACCCGAGCAACGTTCAAGTTGCGTCAGAAAAAACAACTTTCTCACTAGAACAATAATTAGAATACTCCGTGCTGAAAAACAACCAGTCATTTTAAGAATTATTCATATTATTTTACCAATTAACCCTGTATGTTACACAAACTTTATAATTATATACATCGGAACAACTACTACAATTTGAGAACATATAATGTCCCTTAAATCCTGAATGCAGCACAGAGTTTGTCTGCTAAAATGCTAACAACAACAAGCTAGTGTTCAAGAACTCGTCGGGACTTAAATCATTCCTGAGGCTTATGACAAATCCAATAAAATTGCCAGAGAGGACGCAGATCTCAAGCACTTTAATGATGGAAATGATGACAAGCAGCCGTTCACCCTCGCTAAAGACCGAAGCTTTTATCTCCTTGTTAGCCACAGTTTACCATGCTGAATCTGCTGTCTGTCTGCGTGTCTTCCTGTAAGTTTGATGCGGTCGTAATGCATTCACACTCTCGGAAGCTGTTTCAGGAAGAAAAATGTTTTAAATCATATATTAACAACAATAAAAACAAATGTACTTTGAATCTAACAAGGCAACAAACATACAGGCCTGTGAACAGCACAATGATCAGACAGGGAAGTGAAGACAAGACACAGAATATAAAGGTGAGACTAACGAGCACAAACAGGGAACACCTGGGAGAGAAACATGAGGAGCAGGTGAGAGTGGGCGGGGCTGGAGCAAAGGCAAACAGGAGGAAGACAACAGATGACAAGACAGAAACTAAAATAAAACATTAATACAGACAACTATCATAACAATCACTATTTATTCTCTTCACCAAAAGGACAAACTTTTATATTAAACAGTTTAATCTTGAAGGAAAACTGTCACAAGTTTAAAAGTTTTAAATTAAAAAGGAATTGCAGGTGACAGTGTTGTTGGAGGAGTTCATTCTTTGGAAATTAAGAATTTTCTTCATACATAAGAAGTGATGGAATAAGGTTGCAGGAGAAGAGTTGTGCTAATATAAATATACTTCTGCTCACTCCTTTTGAGTGAATGCAAATTGTACATTTGAAATGTTTCTGCTTCTGTTATGTTCAATATAGTTTTTTAAAAATTATATTACTTATACATTATTAAAACAAATAATACAACTACAACATTTCGTCACTGTGAATTTCATTAAGATGTTTCTTAAAGTTTAAAAATAGTAATATTGGTAACAAAACTAAACTATTTTGTTAGAATGTCGTCTTTCACATATTTATACATGCTGTGAGAACGGTTTCAGCCCAACGAGTCACTCGTCACAGCTTGCTTCATTTTTACTACCACGTAAGAGTGCAAATCTTTGTAAACAAAAGTCACCATGGTCTCTGTTATCTTTAAGTTCTGCTGAGAATCGGCTGATAATGTTAGTAATTCCTTAGTTTCTTTTGTTTTGCTCCAGACAGTTTGTTATCGAAAGCTAATGTTTGCACTGAACATCAAACGGATGTAAATATACGGCAAGCCAGGAGTGACAAAATATAGAAACGTGTTTCAGACGTGCACAATTGATCTCATGCCCTGTGAATCAATTTTTCCAAATTTAAATGAAATCGATCCTATCAATTTTTTTTACCTAGCCCTGTTATTCAACACACAAATGGCTAAATCAGTCAACTTTTAGCTATTCTGCTAAAATTTTATTGTGGCCATAGCTGAGAGACATTTACAACACATGTTAGTAACGTGTTCATTTTGAAAGGCCAAATTATGCACAGGAAAYCGATCCACTTCTTAGACATGAATATTTATTTGCAAACATAAAGTGTAACATTCACTCARAGACCCTCCCTGTTATGGAGCTCCTGCAAAATGTCCCCAAGCTTACATGTCCTTACACTGGTTATACTAAAGCCATTGATGTTTTCTTGAGGTGTGTGTTAAACTAAATAAAGACTTATTGATTCTCTAACTATTTAAAGAATCAATTACAAAGTATAAATACAGGAGTGTATCTGAAATTTAATTCATCTATGRAAAAAAWATATTTCACTCTAATTATTACATCATGATATAGTRCAAAATGTTATTTTCAAAGTTGGACCAAACCAGCTACTAACTCTGGAATGCTAAGCCTTTTTCTTATGTTTTATTATTAGACTTTATGAAATTGTTTTTATTACTCATTTGCAGCAGATTTTTGTTTGTAATAAAGTTGAYGTTTTTCTTGTTTTAGGCTGCTGGAAACCCAATCATCAACAGACAAGTGTCTCCGAGCACCATCATCCGACCAGGCTGTCCAGCTCCAGCTCCAGCGCCACTCACTGCGACCACCACGCTGCACAGACCCCCTCTCCTGGTGGTGCGTCGACGGCACACTTTTCTCACTCAACAAGCACATTGGGCCTCATGCAAGAACATGTTCGTATTTTTATCCTAAATTTCTCTTACTT
>NW_013952618.1:406014-408435 GCF_001266775.1 Austrofundulus limnaeus
GTTTAATAAAACGAAACATCAGCCTTCTTACATCCAATGCTTTAAAGGTCTGCTAAAGTGCTAAATGTTTGGAGTCAACCCAGTTTGATGTTGATTAGCCACCACAGCTAATCATCATCAGCCAACACAAAAATGGATGTAACTCAGTCAGTTTTACAGATCTTGAGCTAAAGATTGATGTAGTAGTAGTTATTGAGAGACATTCATAACACATACTTAGAGTGTGACATTGTAGGATGTTGCATAAGATTGTGAATGCTGCTATTCTCAAGGTTTCAACCAAAATGGCTACAACTCTATTTATCAAATTAAGATGTTAAGTACCCGGTGTGGTCGATCAGCAGCCGACCGGACGACGCACACACCTTTCATAGCTCYTGAGACACACCACGCTGAGCTCCTGGGAAACCCCTCCCRCTGCAGCATACGTCACTGCACGGGTTTCTCCCCACTGGAATCGACACTTTGTGGGGAAAATATATATGTCCACAAATCTGTCTTGGTTAAAGCTCCACGGTTTTTCGCAAACAGATTTCTCCGTGTACAACGTCTGTTTCATTTCCATCCATACATTTTTGGCTATTTGTCATAGTCTGCTTCCGGGTACGACAGTCACATTCTGAAAGCAGTGAACAAAAATGATGCAACTGTCATCAAGCAATTGCGAGATAGAGATCCAGTTTCGGCAGTTCTTTGGATGCCTACAGGATGCTTGAGTCTGAAACGCTGGCATTTTAGACAGAAGGAAAGGAATGCTAGGCCTTTATTATTATTATTTTAATTTAAATGTGTGGTAATGTTTGCATTTTTTATTTGTTGTTGTCCAGGGCTCAGTTGGGTCCACAGTACAAGGAATGACCCCTCGGACACCCACCCAGACAGCTGGGACCACGGTTACTTCAGTAGCAGTGAGCAAAGTAAGATGGATTCCTGTCCTCTGGTGTGTGTGTGTGTGTGTGTGTGTGTGTGTGTGTGTGTGTGTGCGCGCGCGCGCATGTTTTTTCTACCTGGTGGGGATGATTTTTGACCATTTTTCTGGTACACACAGCCTGCTGAGGACTCACTGTTCCTAAAGCTTAGGTTATAGTTGACGCGACGCACAGGGCGCAAGGGGGTTTGCGTCAAAAGTTACGCAATCGCGGCATCCCCACCCCCACGCATTGTGTCCTGACGCGTGGTCGTGCACCTCAGAAATTTTGAAGCTCCGCAAAGGCTGCGGGCCACTCGTCGCGAAGGTGCTCTCGCTGAACAGGTCCAAATGTACCGGCATCTGCATGATCCCTCCATGAGAGATCATAAAGACAACTAGATGGCATAAAACATATGGAAGGAAATAGCAACGGTTTTAAAGAAAAATGACTTAACATGCCGGACGACATGGAAAAATATTTGTGACCTGTTTGTGATCCTGGAKGAAACAAACCAGTGTGGCTCTCTCAGTTCGTGAAGCACAGAGAAACAGATAATATGGAAAAAGAGGTAAATTATGTTACTTTGTTATGTGAAATGTCAAGCGTTTCTTCTTCTAAACTCTTCCCGACTACTTTTCCGCTGCTTTGGCACCATACTGCCATCTGTCGGTGACGGAAGAACAGCGATAACATGAAYGTCAACTATGTTTTAACACAGCGAGCGGCTCAGGAGCGCGTGCACTCTGCGGAGCTTGCGCAACAACCCAAAGCGYGACAATAACCCAACCTTAATGGGGACAAAAGCCAGGTCCCCATTGAAGGAAATGCTGTCGGTGGGTAGGGGGTTCGCTTTAGGCCTAAGGTGTGAATTGCTTTTAGGTTATGTTTAGAGTAAGGGGTCAGGATTAGGCTATAGAAATGGCCAGTCGATTAATASAAGTCAATGAAAAGTCCCCATGAAGRTAGAATAAGAAATGTGTGTGTATGTGTGTGTGTGTTTATGCTGCTCAGAGTATTGTGTTTGTTATAACAAATACAATTATAGATGTGATATATAAAGGTCACAAATAAACCAAGGKTTGTGTTTTTGTGTGTTTCTGATAGGAGACGATAGAGAATGTGAAGAAATGTAAAAACTTCTTGTCTACACTGATCAAGCTGGCATCCAGTGGGAAGCAGTCCACAGAGACTGCAGCCACTGTTAGAGAGCTGGTCAAAGACCTGCTGGTGAGTGTCTGAATCTGCTAATGTCCAGTATTAATGTGTGGAGCTTTAAAAGTGTCGCTGAAACACTGAAAACTGTTTGACTGATGCGTGTGTAAACATGAAATTCTGATTCTCAGCTGCTTGTGTTTTAAAAGGAGTCCAAGCTGGAAGCTGAAGAATTCACCAGCAGATTGTACAAAGAGCTCAGCTCTTCACCCCAACCTTACCTTGTGCCTTTTCTAAAGGTAGGAACAATACATTTGTGTTTTGTACTTTTTTTTCCCATCAATCTACCTGTCTATAT
>NW_013952618.1:414994-418104 GCF_001266775.1 Austrofundulus limnaeus
ATATATATACTGTGTATATTAGCAATGTGAGCTTTGTAGTAATGTTTGAATTTTTGACTTCATTGACATAATTGGTATTATGTATTTTCCAGCCACCTCATTCGATTCTATACCACAATCCACTATTTATTTTACTTTCAATTGTTATGAAAATGCTGTTTATTTCAAAAATAAATTTGACTTTATATCCTAGCCGTATCTAGATGCCTTTAAATTGGCCTGTCTCTTTAAGAACCTCCTACCATTTCTGAAACGCCCACTTCAGCATGTCTTCACAACAATGCATTACAACCTTTCATAGGAGCATTGTATTCTGTTGTAAAAAAACACAGTATTATCAGTATCAGTATATATCAGTTTTCTAAAATGAYAGCTCAGGATACAGATGAATATTACTCAAATGATGAAGAACCAAAGCGAGTACAGAGGCTCTTTACAGGTCGTTTCAGCTTGGTAATATACAGTACAGTATCCATCAGTCATCCTCTCACACATGTCAATGTCAATGTTAAGTTACTTTTTGCAAAAAAACTATAAATATAAATCATTATGAAGCTATATTTTGTGGGGGAGGAGCTTGGCTGGGGACTTGAGCTCCAGGGAGGAGCTTTGTGTAAATAGGTGGGGCTTTGTACCAGGCAGCTCCACATGGCTACTACAGGAGATTCAAGGATTTCTCAAACATACTGTACATGAATGAGCCAAAGCAGCACTCTGGGTAATGTTTTTGACGAGGGAATGACATTATAACATGATATAAAGCTTTTACACAACACCCGTCCTTTAAAACATTGACCTCAATTAGGAATTGGGTGCTGTAGTTTTTCTGCTTCTAAAAATGTCTTCAGCTCTTTAAAACATACAGTAATTTTCTTTGATACCTGGTTTATCCTACTTGCTCTATTTTTATCTTCTTATGCTTCTTTTAGACTATGCTCTGCCGGGTTTAGCTTTTAACTAACTGTAGCTATCATTTTGCTTTATCTTTACCATCAGTTTTGCCGCTCAAAGATACTGTTTGTAGGGCTGCACAGCATTTAGAAAATTTCCAGTTATCACAATATCACTGTGTGATAAAATTATTGCTAAGCACTGCAATAAATCATAAACTACTATACTGTACGTATTTAAGTACCAAACATTTATGTTCTGCTGCTAATAATACATTTGGTCAATCTAACTGACCCTCACTGGCCTTGATGCCCACACCTGAGAGTGATGACAGAGGAGAAACGATATCACATTGTTCTAATATCATGCAGCCCTTGTTAGAATGATAATATGTTAAACTTTTCCTCTCAGGTTCTCCAGCCTCAGCAGCAAAGAGCAGTTTTGAGACCTCAGGTAACCTTACCCACAACCCCCATGAAGCCTCTGAGAAATCAGGCTCCAGGTCGCATCATGGTGGGACAACAACAGGTGCATCTGAAAGAGCTGCAGCCAGGTGAGACATCAGTCCACCATGTCCTCTGTCTGTGCGTGGGAATGTCCTGTTTTTTTTTTTTTTCTGGATCGAGGTAGATAAATAACATTTTGTCCTCTTGTCAGTTCCCTTGAGGCCGGAGACGCCACTTGTTTCCAAACCAGTCTCTGCTGTAGCTTTGACCCAGGCTCAGAGGAACAAGCTGAAAGAGGCGGGCGGCACTTTCAAGTAAGCTCAACCAGTCACCTGCGCTGCTAATGATGGCTGTTAATCATAAAGATTTTGGTGTTATTACTCTACAACAGTTTGTCTGTAATTACTCACAGAATTATTTGAAACATAAACAGCCACCAGGTTTTAGTCCTTTATGCCACAAACACACTTCAGACCAAAGCGTTTGTGTTTTCGGCGTCGACATTAACAGAGACGATGACGACATCAACGATGTGGCCTCCATGGCCGGAGTAAACCTGTCAGAGGAAAGTGCTAATATCCTCGCTACCAACTCTGGATTTGTTGGCTCGGTGACACATTCCTGTAAGGACGAGGCTTTCATCTCCTGTGCCGTGCTGCAGAGGAGAATGCTGGAGATCGGTAAAACAATATCATCTTTACTCACCAGCTTGTAATCATTCATCARTCTCTTGCTGCAATAATCTGTTTTTATTCCTCCTCCAGGTAGGAAGCACGGAGTAACGGAGCTGGGTGCGGAGGTGGTGAACTATGTGTCCCATGCTGCTCAGCAGCGACTCCAGGACCTGCTTGAAAAAGTCACCCTAGTAGCTCAGCAGAAAAATATCAGTTTTAAGGTTTGTTGAAAAGAAGAATCAGATTTAACATTAACTCAGGGTTTCTACAGGGTGTTAAAAACACTAAAAGGATTTAGCAAAATGGAAGGCCTCAAATGGGTTTCAAAAACATCAACTTTAAATCTCAGCGGCAAGAAATGTTTGTCAGTAGGTTTCAAGAAAACTAAGATAAAATAAGCAACTTCAGAAATTGCTCAGTTGGTCGTGTTCATCAGAATTTCAGCTGTGGATTATTTTTTAGAAATATTTTAGTAATTGCTTCTGGCCTGTTTGTGCAGAATTGTCGGGGATTATGCATTAAAAGAATAAACAAAAACATCTGGAGCAGAGACAAGGTGTTAAATGCACTTTCCAGTTAAAGGGGCTGCAGCCTGAAGGATGTTTCAGTGTAGAAAAAAAGCCAAAAAAAAAACAACTTTAAGATTAGACTGAGTGAATCGAGGCAGTGATGGGGTGGAAGCCAGCCCACCCCTGATGCACCTTTGTTCTGTTAAAGTTATTCACAGCTGCAGCGCATACATCTTGTTTTACTGTAGCTGTCTCGGTGAGTCGCTGTTTGAAGAGAAGACATTTGCTTTGTTTGACCAGCACACAACAATAAACACATTAGAAAATTGACGACACAGCAACTTTTTATTTAGCGTTAAAAACCTAGTTAACCACAAACTGCTAAACTGAGTTAATTTATCATGTTTTGAAAAATATACAACGGACACGTTTGTCACACATTTTATGCATTTTGCTCCATGTTAACTCAGCTGAGTTCTGCTCCACACCTGTTTTTGGTTCTGCAGTGCTGCTTCATTAAGTTAGAAATGATAGATAGATAGATAGATAGATAGATAGATAGATAGATAGATAGATAGATAGATAGATAG
>NW_013952618.1:418197-420276 GCF_001266775.1 Austrofundulus limnaeus
GATAGATAGATAGATAGATAGATAGATAGATAGATAGATAGATAGAAACTTGATTAATCTCAGAGATTTTCCCTCAGGGAAATTGTAAATGTATTTTAATAATAAAAGGAAAAGCTTGCAAATTAAAGCACATGATTTAATCTTCTGTAAAACAAAACAAAAAATAAAAGCAACAGTTTATGCATTCACTGTTAATGGCATAAAAATTGTTATGGCTGGTTCACACGGCAACACTATAAAATTGTTGGTTCATTGTCAAAGACTGAGAAACCCCACACGTGATGATAAAAACCCATAGATAAAACAGGTTTGGTTCTACAGTGTGTGGTGTACAGCGACACACCACACACTGTGTGAACAGATTTCACTCAGCAACATTCAGATACCAGATGGGAAGTCTCACGATGAGGAAGAAGCAATGATGATAGTTTGTAGACTGTTTTTACCAGAGAAAAAACTAAAACAAATAGACAACTCAGACGTTCACCTGACTTCCCAGGGCTCCGCAGCGTTTGTTTTGTCTTCTGTATTCTAGATTACACACTCTGCTTCYGTCACTTCTCTTTCTGATTGGCTGCAAGTCACATTCAACAGACTGGGATGTTGTGCCAAGACAATCCAACAGGTTGAATATCCCCGATTTGAAGTTGGAGCAGTCCGACGTCCTTAAGAGCCGACTAGATCACTCTTAACCCTCATCTTTAGATCCGTCACAATAATTGGGTTGATTGTTGGAAGGTCAAAATCGAGGTAAAAATTGGCATTAAAAAGCATTAAAGTGCCAATGATTCACATTCTTTTAAATACAGAAATTGAAAGAAAAGGACATCTTAATATTAATTAAATTTGACATAATACACGTGATTTTACCCATTTTTTCCAAGACAAAAACTCTTCAGAAAGGTTGAACTTCCTGCTCTTTGTTTGAATGAACTCTGGCTCTTCTTCTTTCTGATYGTGACTCAGAATAATCTAAAGAAACCTCAGATTCTTCCCTATTGTCTGATCATCTTTATCATCACTTCCTGTTACTGCACATGCATTTATCTAAACAGTTTTTCATCTCAGCACTGTAAATATATATATTGTTTGCAACATGTTATTAATGTTACCTTTCTATTAATGGATTTGTGTTTACTATGTGATGTAACGGGCATTTTACATTTGATTGGCTGGTTTCCTCTCRCAGACCACAAACATGACTKTTAGGTTAACTGATAACTCTAAATTGTCCCTAGGTGTGAGTGAGAGTCTCTCATTTGTCTCTATGTGGTCCTGTGATGGACTTGAGACCTGTCCAGATTGTACCCCRCCCCCCACACAGTTTCTGCTGGATATGGGCACCAGTGACCCCCCATAACCCTGAAAGGAAGAAGCGGGTATAGATAATGGATGGATGATTTCTGCATAAATCCTGTAGCTGGATTTTTTAAGATAAACAATAAAATAAGAAGCTTTACACTCAGGGCTTGGTTACAGAATGGCTACATATATTTTTTTTCTGTCTTGACTAATTTCTCATAATGCTTTGTTTCCTGGGAAAACATTGTAATAAAAGTGCTTGTTGGCAGGAGGATGACAACTACGAGCAGATCAGTGACGTTCGAGCTCAGCTGAAGTTCTTTGAGCAGCTGGACCAGTTAGAGAAGCAGCGCAAGGAGGAGCAGGAGAGAGAAATCCTCCTGAAGGCAGCTAAGGTACAACATCTCTGTCAGACAACATAATGACTTTTATTTTTTTATGTAATAACAAGAAATATAATCATTAGAGAATAAGACGGAACATCTGTTAAAGTCATAAAAACAAGACTTTAGCCGGCATTAGATGTTTCTTTTTCTTCTTCCATTTCTTCTGTTACATTTTTGTAACAATATACATACAGTACACTACTTCTGTGTGTATTTGGTCCAGATGGACAACGACACTGTAATATGYCAGTAGTTGTGTATTTGAGGTTGTATTTAATCATGTAATTTCATTTTGGCTTTTCAGTCTCGAGCTCGACAGGAGGATCCTGAACAGCTGCGTCTGAAGCAAAAGGCTAAAGAGGTATGAGGGGAGGTGGAGAGCAGAGTGCAC